>NC_057738.1:19281163-19299924 GCF_004010195.1 Chiloscyllium plagiosum
TTACAAATATGGGGTAGACCATTTAGGACAGAGATGGGGAGAAACTTCTTCACCCAGAGAGTGGTGGTTGTGTGGAATGCTCTGCCCCAGAGGGCAGTGGAGGCCCAGTCTCTGGATTCATTTAAGAAGGAGTTGGATAGAGCTCTCAAAGATAATGGAATCAAGGGTTATGGAGATAAGGCAGGAACAGGATACTGATTAGGAATGATCAGCCATGATTATATTGAATGGCGGTGCAGGCTCGAAGGGCTGAATGGCCTACTCCTGCACCTATTGTCTATTGTCTCACACACACACACACAAAACAAAACATTGGTTTCCTTCTCTGCGGCGAATCACATTTTACAAAGATACTTGTCAATTTTTCTTTGTTCTTGAAGGCAGTGAGTATAAAATTAAAGCTGTTCAGATGGCTATCTGCCTGACATTCTGGCAGACAAAGACAGATATTGCTGAACACATGTAGTTCTTGCTGCTAATATTCACCAGTGCAGTTATGCAGGAAGATTGACCAACTCTTTCAGATGCTTTTCATGAGAGAGCCGCTGGAGCAGGGCTCTGGCTACCACACTGGACTCTGTCTCAACAAGGAGGTTTTTCACAAACACAAGACCTGAACCGGGACGTTCCTTCCCTTGAACAGGTGGGTCACCAGCTGCTCCATACAATATCCAAAGCAGACATTGCAACCTGACTGTCATGAATAAGGCAAGGTGTCTGCTGGTAACAAGTAGCTATCAACAACACAAGAAAGTTCCCCTCTCCTTTTCTTTTCTCCTCGTTTAAACAAAAACAGCCTCTCTGTTCACAATTCTTTAAATTCAAATTGCAAAAAATAAGAAATACCAAACTTTCATGATAGTAACTGGGATCATTGGTTCTAAGGAAGATGCTTGCATACATCAATTCTCTTCCCCAGTCTTTACTCATGCTCTACAATATGATTATCTAATGTATTTTCCATGTAATACCATTGTATATATGGTTTAGTCCCATTTTCACATTTTGATTTCAGACCAAAGTTTTTCTTTCTTTCGACCACCTGACCTGATGCTGGAAGGCTGCATACGTTGTCTATTTCTTTTAGTTCTGAGATGTGAGTGGCCCATATTTAAGAAAATAAGCTGAAAGCCTTGTGGAAATGGTGCTCCCCTGTCGGGATTTCCAGGATTCTTGCCGAGTCATGATAATGGACTGACAATGTACATCCATGTAGAGACAATATGAGATTTGTGGGAACATAGGAACACCATTGCTGTTCTTTATCATTTCATTTACAGAAGCCATAGGGCTTGGGTATACTCCAGAACTCAATCTGGTTTCTGACACATAAAATATTTTACAGTTGTACTGTGTGGATATTGAGTCCAGTGCCAGAAGTAAGCAGAGATAGGCTTTAAGTAACTTATTTAAAACATATCCTGAGCAGAACTCCAGGCAACTGCTCTAACCCTTGTAGGAAACTCAGATTGTAAATAACTGAGACTCATGACTCATCCTTATGGCAGTCCACCAGTTATTGACTTATCCCTTGTCTTTGCTTTCTGTCCTTTAAGCAATCCATTAGCCCCCTTCATTTTCTGTTTAAAAGCTTTTGTGTGGCACCATATCAATTGTCTTTTTAAAGTCCAAGTATGCTGCATCTACTGGGTCCCTTTGTACCCTTCTACCAGATACATCCTCAACAAAATGTCTAATGAATTGATCAAACATGATTACTCTTTCGTAAAGCCATGTTGGTTTTGTTTGTACTGTGATTTTTAAAATATGTTGGAAGATTTCATTAGTGATAGGTTTCAGCATTTCCTGATAACAGGGAACTGCAGGTCAGTTAGCTTGTTTTCTCTCTCCCTCTCATGAATAACAGTGCCATGTGTGCTAATTTCCAACCTGCCAAATCGATTCTAGGATCGAGGGAGGTTGGTAGAATTATGCCAATGCATCCACTCATCCACTATCTTTGCGCTGATCTCTTAAAACCCAAGAATGTGAATCATCGGGTCCTGTGGAATTGTTAGAATTTGTTTCCCTTAAATTTTTGCAATGCTTTCTCCCTGTTGTTATTAATTGCCTTTTTTCCCACTCTTTTTAACCCCATAAATTATTACCTCATTCTAGTGTATAACTTGTTTCTCACGGTGAAGAGTGAATAACAGTTTTGTCACTGTCATTGCCATTTCCACATTCCTTATGATAATTTCTCCTGTCTCTGTTTTTAAGAGGCCAATATTTATTTCAACTAGCTTTTCCTTATGAAAGACTTAAAAAGTCCTTTTTTAAATATTCATGTTAGATTACCCTTCTAATCTTTTATTTGTCTTTTTACCAACTCTTTGCTTGTTTATAAAGCTTCTTGCAGTCATCAGACTTAGTACTTTTTTTCCTACAATATTTTAAGCATCCTTTTAATTTAATACTATCCTAACTTCCTCAATAAATCATAAATAGATCTTCCTTGCTGATGACTTTTATTGTAGAATGTACAATTTTTGAACATTTTGAATTGTTTTATCCAGATTACTATATTTGCGTCCAGATAAGTGTGATGAAACTATGAAATTTATAGATATCAAACTTTTTATTCATCGGCACCTATGGTACTGGGAATATGCTGTTTGGTCAAATATTCCCCGTAATTAAGAGATATGCATCACTACAGTAAACCCTGACCAAGTGAAGCTTTGAGACAAAAACATCCCTCAAAAGATCAATGTAAAAATACACAGTAATAGGAACGTAAAGCAGGGGGTGTACGTAATTTATTTACAACAGAAATAATCGAGACATTGCAGTAGATCACAGTGTTCGAGATATATAACTTTCACTACTTTATCGAGAGTTATTTTGTAAGGTACTGGTTAAAACAAGTTTGCTTATGTGTACTTTTAAGATTGTTAACTGCAAATTTGGGGCCTTGGAATTCCAAGTTAAATGCATGGTTTGCAGATGTGTTTGAAGTTAACAATTAACTTTTTAAAACTACAATAACTGGAGTTTCCAAGCAAAAAAGAAGTTGCCCAGAATTCCCTGGGAATCACCAAGAAATTTTCGTGGGGATAACCAAGTCTGTTTTTAGTCTGTGCTAGGAAGTCAAGAAGAAGCCTATATCAAACTCTAAAGTGCCAAGAAATCTGTTGATGGAGTAATGTGCTGAGCAGCATTTCTAAGAAAATGAGTTATAAAGCATGCAATTATCATAGCATAAGATCTTGTGGGTGGCACGGTGGCACAGTGGTTAGCGCTGCTGCCTCACAGCACCTGAGAGAGACCCGGGTTCAGTTCCCGCCTCAGACGACTGACTGTGTGGAGTTTGCACGTTCTCCCCGTGTCTGCGTGGGTTTCCTCCGGGTGCTCCGGTTTCCTCCCACTGTCCAAAAGATGTGCAGGTCAGGTGAATTGGCCATGCTAAATTGCCTGTAGTGTTAGGTAAGGGGTAAATGTAGGGGTATGGGTGGGTTGCGCTTCGGCGGGTCGGTGTGGACTTGTTGGGCCGAAGGGCCTGTTTCCACACTGTAATGTAATGTAATCTAAAAATTTATTAATCCCAGAATGTACTGTTTAGATACAGTTGGTAGAGAAGAAGTGAAATATTGAAAATACAAGAATTGAAGCTACAGCAGGGATAGTATAGCACTAGAAGAAAGCTAGATCAGGACCATAATAAAAATGATAATTAAGAAAGTTTTCTACCTTTCCATTAGGTCAGTTGAAATTTTAATTACTTCAAGCCTATTGCATTATTAAAAAGTAAAGGATCCCTATTGGAATTGAGCTGGACTGGGTCATGCAACGATATTTATTATCTGTACTTATTCTGATATACAGTCTGTTCTGATATAATGTGATAGTTCCTTTCCCGTGCAATCCCACGTCATAAAGAAATCACATAATAGTAGCAGCATTTAAGCCAATGGGACTGGAATTGCGTTGTAGCCAATATAGGGAAGAAAAGTTCCTGTTCTCCAAACAATGGTCAAAGTTCTTCAATCATATTATAGTCAATTCACTTTGAAGAAACACATGTTATTGCAGAACTGACTGTGTAAAGCTTTTATTTCTGTTCAATCTATAAAGACTGCTTGGTTATTTTAACTGTGTTCAAATGTCCTTGAATCTGTGTTATAAGGGAGCAAAGTTTTTTTTTGTTTCTTATTTATGTTCATTTTTGTTGTTAATAAACTTTATTTTATTGTTTAAATAAAGGCTGCAGCATTGATAACTTGATAACCAAAAGAAGAGGTGTTTTATGATCTATCCAACTAGGTTCATGCTGGAGATCTGAGATATCAGGTACCAATATGAACTGAGCATTATCCTCTACAAACAGGGCCAGTAGATCATAATAATTGGGAGCTCTCTTCAAAGATTTTTGAATTAGATTATGAAGTATTATCAACATGTAAAGCAGTTGGCTGTGGGGAAGTTTATTACCTGGCATTTGAAGATGGCTCCGAATGTTGCTCAGTGTTTTTTGGAAGTGAAAGATATAACAATAGATTATTTAAGGTATTTGACTGAAGCAAAACTGAGGGATTACGTAGATTAATTGAAGGTAGTTGTAATAAACAGTATCTCAGACTTGTGAGACACATCGAGTGATTAAATAATACTTAGAGTTGGTGGAAAGAAAACCTGAAACTATGATGTCACAACTAAGATGAGCTATGACGCAGTTAGACATGATTTAAAAAAAGCTAGACTTCGAGAGAGAGAAATGAAGAAGACTTGAAATTCAGGAGAATGACAAACAAGGAATAATGGAAAGCTCAGCAAGAGAAAAGCAGAAAGAAAATGAAAGCGGCGTGTGTTGGAATTAAAATGGCTTGAATTACAGAGAGCAGGAAATTAGAGAACGTGAGTTAGCAAAACAAATACTTTGAATAAAGAAGAAAGAAAGAGGTAGTAGCTATGACAGTGATTCTGATTTCAAAGAGGATTTCATTTAACCAAGAATCTATGCTTAGTTCCGAAATTTAATGAGGATACAGTCAAACGGTGTTTTGGCTCTTTTGAGAAGATATCTAGGCAAATAGGTTGAAAGAGGTTTAGACCTGAATGTTGCAGAGTGTTGGCAAGCACAGCCAAGATAGTTTACATCACGTTCTAAGAGGAATAATCTGCAAATTATGGAATTTTCAAAAGCAACATTCAGTGCTTGTAAGCTTGTATGTGAAGTCTATCATTTGAAACTTAGGAGTACAAGAAAACAACTTAAACAGACATTTGTGGAACTTGCAAGTTACCTATAACCCTCACTGACTTTTCAATATTTTTATTCTTCTATCAATTTTGAATTGTGAGCTGAAATGACTTTGGGACAATTTTTATTAAAAGGAAAAGAACAGACCAAATAAAGTTTGTTTCTGAGCCCAGACCAGGAGGCTCATTGCTGGCTGAACCTCGATTAAATAGAGTTGAACAGATACATTAGCCCCTGGAGGAGCATTGTGTCTAAACAGATTGTAGAAGTTCGTTATTATCAAGGTTAGGACATGTTAATTGGTTCTGGCAAGTCTGGAAGTGACCCTACATTCATGCTGATAGCAGTTCCTGAATGCCAATTGGGACCTCAAGAGGAGTCAATCAATCTACCAGAGCAGAACTACAATTAAAGTTTGATTTGACTGTGTTTTCAGAGGGAGGGTTCTGAACTGTTGCTGAGACCGCAGGAAGATTTGAAAGCTTACTGCCTAATCTGTTACATCAGCTTCCTGAAGCCCAAAGTGTGGAAAACTATGTTTAGTGCATTGCTGCCTTTGTCTGGGTGAACTGAAAAGGTGAACTTGATCATCGTTTTAGTAAAAAGCAGCCAAAGAGTTTGCATTTATACTGGTGAAAAAGTCCAATTTGAGAGCCATTTAAGTAATCTGGCCAGTTTTAATGTTATTCTTCTATTTGTTCTTTAACTGATTGTTTGTTTGTTTGTCTTTTATGTGAATGAGGACTGAAAACAAATGTTTTGGGTTTAAAGCAAAATATTAATCATGTGTTTTTCAATTTTCTCTCTGATAAAATTATTGTGTATCTAATAAATAATTGTGTATCAAATAAATAATGAAGTGTTTTGTGTAAGATACAAAACTGTCTGGAAATTAAGTATTTGCAAAATTGGGATTGGTTAGGAACTATTAAAGTGACTATCTGGGGGTCTTTCACAGTTGAAGTTTACTGTGTTTCGAATACAGAGTAGAAAGGTTGATTTGGTGTGGCTGTCTGTCTCAGTGTGGTAACAAGCTAAGAAGGAAGTGCTGTGGGATCAGTGTTAGATCACTTACATGAGAGAAAATATTTGAGAATGTAAGGGAAACTATGATTACAGAAGAATTCAGAATTTTCATTCTTGTAAATTTTACAACTTATTTATTTGAATCTCAAGTATTCAAGATTTCGAAACAGCTAATCTACAGACACCAAAGATATTGCTCCGAGATAATTACAAGTGGAGAATCTTTTGTGTTGAAATCTCCTAGAGTAATAGAAAATTGGTGGCTAATAGAGGATAGTAGTTTTAAAGAACAGACAAAAAGTATGTAAAAGTAATTAAGGAGAAATGCTGGAACCAGAAATAGGGGTAAAGAAATGAGACTGAACATACCAAAGCAAATTGCCAAAAATTAAATAGGAAACTGATTATAATAATAGGAAAATGTAAGGATCCTTCAGAAAAGGAGACAGCAGGAAATGAACTGGGTACCAAACCTATAGTGGTGATGCAAAGAGAAAATGTTTCCTTAGAATGTACAGTGAAGGGAAAGATAGTCACAAAAATTACGTGCAGAGATTTTAAGGAACAGCATTCGGCGGCACCTTCTGAAGATATGATATCAAGAGGTGATGGAGGTGATGCCTTGTATTTTGAATCAAGGAGCAGTCTCTTGTGCAGTTGCAGTGTCCCTACCTTGGAGTCAGAAGGCATCGGTTCAAGTCCCACCTCCTCCAGAGATGTGTCAAAACATCCCTGAGCAGGTAGATTAGAAAATATCATAAAAATGTTGAAAGACACTGGAGTAAGTCAGTCACTAGTGCTGGCTGATGGAATTTGTTTCCCAGAGGGGATTAATGAAAGAGAAAATATTAATTGAATGTTTACATAGAGGTTCCAAACCAACCTTATTATACAGAGTGGAATTAAGGAGGGACTTAGTGCGTGGAGAAGTTGTAGTGGGAATAATAAGACAAATTGCTAGAGAGGGAGGTGACTTTATTTTGGGGAAATAATCTGATGAGTTCAAAAGTATTGGCTGCAGCAAGAGAGTTCGAACCACCATTGGAAGTATAAGATACTGAAATGTTACAAGTAAAATCCTGTTTGTTTTTTTCTGTGGGTGGTAACTAGAACAAAGGCTGAATTGGAAGAAAGTAACTTATTGGAAGAGAATACTTTGGATTTTAATAAGCTATCTATAACACCTGTGGACACTGGTCTTGACTTATGCAATGGGGAGATTTTGGAGGTGAATGAGAGAAATGAACTGAAGTGCTCTGCTCCCATAATTAATTAGGTGAGTGTTATTGATTCTAATATCAGAGACTTCATTAATAATGTCAATGATAAGTCTGAGAACGATGTGTTTCTACATCAGGAAGATTCAAAGGCACCTTGTGAGACCAGACAACCAATTGTGGCAAAGGCTACTGGAAAGCGAGGGTGTGCAGACCTGGAGCAGCTTGTAGAACAGTGCTTTGAACAAGGTGAAAAGCTATCTCCAACCGATACAGCATATTTTGCAGTTTCACAAGTTCTAGTTGGAAGTGAATCTCAAACATGCATGATCTCGACTACATCTGATTCTTCCAGCACATTGGAGTCTGATAACATCATCACTAGTGAAATGGTTCCTGAAAATGTTGCAATTGTAAAAGGAAAGACTGAATTCAAAGATGCGATAATAGTTGGCTACTGTTCAATCGTGTTCTGTGGAAGGGTCAATGGCGAAACATTAACTCTGATTTCTCTCCACAGAATGCTGTCAGCCATGCTGAGCTTTTCCAGTAATTTCTGTTTTTAATTCAATCAGAAGTAACTGATAAGGTCAAAGATGCAGAAACAAAACTTGTTAACTGTGCCAAATGTGTAAAAGCATTCAAACTGGCTGTTGGTTGAAGCAGTGTTGGTGTTGGAGCTGGTTTACTGCAAAATGCTAAATGGGAATTGAATCAACTGTCAGTTATTTTTCAAAGAAACTGAACACAGCAACAGAGATTTTCAACCATGGAAAGTTCCATACGGTCTTGTGTTAGCTCCATGTAATTTTGAAGTATATGTTAGTAGCAACACTGGAGAAATTATTTATATGAACTATGTTGTTAGAAAGTTTTCAGGATTAAAAAAAAAAGAGAATTCCTGCTGGAATTTAACCAACCCTAAAATTGTTTCTAAACTCACGTGTGGGAAAGGAGAATGCCATTGCAGACACTTTGTCGAGACTGTGTCTAGCTGAGTCCATGCCATATGTAAAAATAAACATTACACCTACCACTCATTGTATATTTATTGTTAACATATTATTACAGTTAGTGTGACCAGATTAGTGGTCATTTTGATCTGCCATGAAAATGGCTTTTACAGATACATTTTTATTCTTTGGAGTGGTGAGATGAAACTGTTGGAGTTATATATATATTTAATCTTGTTTCCTGTAAGATTAGGTTGTATGAATTGATAAAATGAAATACACATTCATAAAATATGAAACATGTGGGTGTGTCTGTGTGTTTGGAGTTAACTATTAGCTTTTATAAAATAAAATACTCATAATTCCAAGTGAGAAGTTCAGAGAGAACTATCCAGAGTCCCCGAGAGAAGTGCCCTCGGACTCTGTCTTTTGTTTTTAGTTTGTGGTGAGAGGCCAATTGAGAGAGAAGGATATTCAAAGTTTGGGAGAAGATTTGTAGCTCGGGTCCTCGTTGTTGTGCTTCTGTTCGCCGAGCTGGGAATTTGTGTTGCAGATGTTTCGTCCCCTGTCTAGGTGACATCCTCAGTGCTTGGGAACCTCCTGTGAAGCGCTTCTGTGATGTTTCCTCCGGGGTTTGTAGTGGTTTGAATCTGCCGCTTCCGGTTGTCAGTTCCAGCTGTCCATTGCAGTGGCCGGTATATTGGGTCCAGGTCGATGTGCTTATTGATTGAATCTGTGGATGAGTGCCATGCCTCTAGGAATTCCCTGGCTGTTCTCTGTTTGGCTTGTCTTATAATAGTAGTCTTGTCCCAGCCGAATTCTAGGAAGAAGAACACCTATACAATGTATTCGCCAAAAACGGATACCCGCGCAATATCATCAACAGATGCCTAAGGGAAAGTCAACAGAACAAGGACATGCCGCACCCAAAGGACTAGCCACACTACCATACATCAGGAGCATTTCCGAACTGACAGCCAGACTACTGCGACCACTAGGACACATAACAGCACACAAACCAACAGCCACTCTCAGACAACAACTCACCAGAACGACGGACCCAATACCCAGCATGAGCAAAACCAATGTAGTGTACAAAATCCCATGCAAGGACTGCACAAAACACTACATAGAACAAACAGGAAGACAGCTAACGATCCGCATCCATGAACACCAACTAGAAGCGGCAGATTCAAACCACTATAAATGCAGGAGGAAAGATCACAGAAGCGCTTCACAGGAGGCTCCCAAGCACTGAGGATGTCACCTAGACAGGGGACGAAACGTCTGCAACACAAATTCCCAGCTCGGCGAACAGAACCACAACAGAGAAGGATATATCAAGCTCCAAATGCTGAGAAATCTTTTGATGGAGTAACATGTGCTAAGCAACATTGCCAACAAAAGAGTTTATTGACATTACCATAGATGACATTACAATGACATTATATAGTCATTAGATATCTGGGGATATCTGGGAATGTCTGGGAAACTGTTGGCGTGAAGGAAGTAAAATTATGTTTCTGAAGTTTTTACAAAATGAGAAGAAATTGAAGCTGTGTCACAGATAGTGTGGCACGAGAAGGAAGCTGAACCAGGACCATAATAATTAAGCAACATTTCTGTACAATTCCAGTATATGAGTTGAAAGTTTAATTACTTCAAGCCTATCAAAGTAGAGAAAAGATAATCTCTCACTTGGAAATGAGCTGGACTGGGTCTTGTAGGAACGCAGCACTAAATGTTCTTAGAATTGTAAAAACACTAGTAAGCTGCAGCAGGATATACTAATTTTGATACAAAGTTGTTGTTTCTGTTCAATATGGAAAGTCTGCTTATTTCTACTTTGTGTTTGAATCTGTGTTATATGGGAATAGTGAATTTTGTTATTTATCTTCACTTCTGTTGTTCATAACATTTTTGTTTTATTGTTAGAACAAATATGGCAATATTTTATGGTTATATTTTAGTAAAAAAAACACTTCAGTAATAAGAAATATTGTGATTCATCTAGCCAAGTTCCTGTCAAGGATCTGACTTGTACAAACATCAACTGAGCATTACCATACAACAATTGAGGCTGTTATGTCATACTTTAATTAGCATATCAAGCTTCTGTCCTGACACAATTTATTTGTTCGTCATGGTGAAGATTGAGATAACTCCACAGAGGCCAGTATCCAGTCACCAAGTTGCCCTTTATTTACAGAAGGAGAGTCCTTGACACTGATCCAAGTGCCTCGGAGCTAGCTGAGTGAGCAGACTGTCTGACACTCTTGTTCTTAGCTATCAGCTGAGACTCCCTGATTGGGGCTGTTAATCTGGTGCAATCAGGAAACTCATTCTGTAAGGTCCACCTGGCTGATCTTGTTATAATCACTACAAAGGTGACCAAACTAATCATCATAAATATTTAGCACGATTGCAGTGGGTACATTGGTGACTATCAAGGCATATCTACTCCCACTGATCTGGAAAGTTCTGCTGCATAGCATACACAATGCCAAAACAATTGAGTTTGGAAGAGTTGCTGGCTTAGGATGCCTCCTTGTGATTTGTCTCCACAGCTGATATGATCTAGCATTGGAGAAAGACTGTGTTGTTTTTACTTGGTTATGCCAAGTGTGGCCACGCTGGGAGAAACTCACCCAGGGCTTAATCACCCTTCTAATTCACAGGTGAAGCCTACATAGTGTACTTGTGGCACTTGCTTCAACAACCACAAAGCTGCACCCCAAGCTTTGGTAAGTGACTGTCCAGCATGCTTGGTCACATGAATAGCGTCACTCAGTTGTGCCTGTCTCAGGAACATAGATGTTTGGCATGCCAGCTCAGATGGGCATCTGCATCTGGTATTCTATCGATGCTTCTCGTGACAACTGAAGTGAAAGTGGTTATGCTCTTCATCGTGACATCAGTATAAAGCTGAAGCCTTGTATGATAAGAGTTGAGGAGACAGGACTGTCCTTCTACAGACTTTTTGTTAGGCAGAATTAATGCTCTGTATTCTCAGACTGATATTTGAAGGCTGCCAAAGTTGTTCCTTGACAAATCTTGCATCTGTCTCAGCACCAATGTAGACAGCTCAAAAGAGCACGCTGCCGAGGTGAGTAAATTTATACTCTGGTTATGAACGGAAATTTTTAGCTTGAGATGGTGCTGTCCTGAAACTGGTACATTAGTTTCTTTGTGTTCTTCAGAAAGCTAAAGTTGTCACATGCTTTGGAGAAGATTCTATGTTGTATTGTGTGTGTAGCTCTGAACCAGCAGCTAGCTCACAGCAAATGTGAAATGAGAAGGTATTTCCCAGCAGACCTTGACTTTGTCTGGAGTCATCTCAGATTGAGTAGCTTCCCGTTCAAATGATATCTGATTTTGGTGCCAGGATCATCATCATCATGGAAGCAATCGGAGAGTGTAGCAGGGAAATATGTGGAAGAGGATCAGTATTAGCTCACAGCCATGTTTAACTCTATTAGTAACTGGAGCAAAATCAGTTGGCTCACTATCCAAGACATGTGTGAGAACATCTTCTCAGAACTATTGAACCACATTTCTCAGGACACTTGAATTTTTCTATTTACTTTCCAAATACATTCATGGCCAGTTGTGTCAACAACCTTGACCAGGTGATTTAAAGATCCATGTTCTGTCCTTGCCATTTTTGCCAAGAGTTATCTAATTATAAACACTGTTAGTGGTCCTGTGATTTTTTTCTTGATTCTAATAGATGGTGTGCCAACTTTGAGGATTCAGTAAGTGAACCCATATGTCTAATCTTACAACTATGGCTGTAATATGGCTATTTGATCTAAACTTATGGTGACTGGGTCACCCTTGAGGAATTGATTTTTATGGCTTGCTGATGGATCTTGTTTCATTTTAAGCAGATTAGTTTGAGATACACCTGTTAGTTAAATGGCACAATTTATATTTTCTAATCTTTGCTCTTTTTGTTATTGATTTCTTGAGTGTACATTCAGGTATTACTAAGGTCACCAGAGAAGTTCAATGGAGTGAAGCTTGGGAATTTCAGTTCTATTGTCACTAGCAGAACCAGAATGTAGTTGCCAGGCCAAAAAATAATTTATTCTCTGTTAATTGTGTTTTTTTTTTAACTTGTATGTTGGTTGAATGACATTAGAAATGGCAGAGATGTACATAATACTTGTATTACCCAAGTATTACACTGGACCCTCACGAAAGTTCTATTTTGTGGTAGGTGCCTCAACTTCACAAAAAGATTTACAAATCCAATAGGATTTTCTCTCGTGCATCCCAATGATTACGAGTGGATCCTAATGGCGTCATAAAAATATCCTGATTGTTTACATCCCAGCATGTTGAAGGACGCAGCTACAAAGATAGTCAATGCATTGGTGATTATCTTCTGAAATTCTGTAGATTCTGGAATGAAAGATTTGGAAGGTAGTAAAATTCAGTATTTTAGAAAGGTGTAAGAGAGAAAACTGGGAATCACAGAGCTGTTTGCCTTGTATCAATAGTAGGGAAAATGCTAGAATTTTTTTTAAATGGTTGGATAAATAAAGACCTGGTTAATAATGATATGTTTGGGCATAGTCAGCTTGGATTTTAAAATGGAGATTCCTGTTTGCTGAACTTGAAGTACTTGAAGGTGTTACTAACAAAACTGATAAAGGAGAGCTGATGGACGTGTATGATTTTCACAAGGTTTTTGATACAGTTTCCCCATAGGAAACTGGCTAGAAAAATTAAAACTCGCAGGATAGGAGGTAATGCACTGACAAGGATTTATGATTCAAGATTAGTGTGGTGCTGGAAAAGCACAGCAGGTCAGGCAGCATCCGAGGAGCAGGAAAATCAACATTTCGGGCAAAAGCCCTTCATCAGGAATCGTGGAAAATGTGAGGTTATCCACTTTATTGGAGAAAGCAGATGAGTATTTCTTCAATGGTTAGAGGTTAGAAACTCTAGAATGTATTTAGGGATCTCAGTGTCCTTGTCAATAAGTCACTGAAAACTAACACATAGATGCAGCAATCTTTTTGAAAAGCTAATGGAATATTGCAAGAGAAATCAAGTACATGAGTAGTGAATCTTGCTTCAGTTACATAGGAGCTTGGTTAGACTGCCCTGGAGTAGTGTTTGCAGTTTTGGTCTCCTTCTCTCTGGCAAGGTATTGTTGCCATTGAGGGAGTTCAGTGAAGGATCCCCAGCCTTATTCCTATGAAGAGAGATTGGGCAGGATGCATCTGTATTCTTCTGAGGTGATTTCATTGAAACTTAAAAAACACTGAGATTGATAAACAAGTTAGATATTTCATCTAGTTGGGGAGTCTAGAATTAAGAGATGCCACTTAGGTCCAAGATGAGGAGAATTACTTTTTACTCAGAGGGTTGTGAACCGATGCAATTCTCTAATGGGGGCAGTGGCAACTCAGTCACTGATTGTGTTTTGGGTAGAGATTGATAGATTTCTGATCATTAGTGAAGTACTGGGTAATGGTGGAAGTGAAGTGTTTGATTGACAATAATCATGTCCCATTTTGAATGTGTTCAATTTATCAATAAACACTTAATTGACCATGATACGGAGGCATATTGCATTAACTACAATATCTCGCATCTTGGCAATGTTTTCCTTAAGATTCAGGTTCAGTTTCTTTAATAGGTCAGTCATTCTAAAAAAACTTATTAGTTTAGAATCATAGATTCCCACAGGGTAGAAGCAGGCCGTTCGGCCCAGCAAGTCCATACCAGCTCTCTGATGAGCATCCCACCCACCCTTCCCACTCTGTCTCTGCAACCCTGCATTTCCCATCGCCAATCCACCTAACCTGGGACCACTCCCACCCCCACCCCAACTCTATCTTTGTACTTCCCATGGCTAATCCACCTAGCCTACATGTCCCTGGACACTATGGGGAATTTAGCATGGCCAATCCACCTAACCTGCACACCTTTGGACTGTGGGAGGAAATCAGAGAACATGGTGGAAACCCATGCAGACACGGGGAAAATGTGCAAACTCCACACAGACAGTCGCCTAAGAATGGAATTGAACCCAGAGTCCCTGGTGCTGTGATGTGGGGCAGCAGTGTTAACCACTGTGCTGCTGGTATCTTGACAATATCATTTCTTCTATTGTGCCTCCGATTGTGTCCAGTTATCTAATCAAGGTATATGAACCTTGTTCCAGAATTTGTCTACTTCCTTCAATTTGTACGACTAGGATTTCTGATTATCACTATTAATTTAATTGTCCCTACATTAATTGTAATCCATGTTCCGCACTCCTAGTTTTCACTTTGTTTAACGCTTTTTTTCCTGAAGTGCCTCTTCTGTCTCTGCAGACAGCACTGTGTCATGTGGATATTGCAAATTGTTGATGTTCAGCCCACAAATGTTGCAACCCAGTAGGTCTTCTATGTTCCTGAAGATAGCCCTCAATTTACTGATTGAACAGTTTTAGGGACATAACACCTTGCTGGAACACTTACTGGGAAGCTGCCTGACACACTACAATCAATTCTCATCCCTGCTGGTCTAATCCCAATATATTCTAAATTATCCTTCTGCTCCATTTTGTTCAATTCCCATTTTTGTAAGCACATTATTTTCTGATGGTAGTCTCTAAAAAATGCCCTTTGCTGTCCTTCCTTATTTCTGACAGTGTTCCAAAGCAAGCAAGCATTCTGCCGTAACTTTTGATGAACTTCATGCTTCAAGCCAAACATTGGCATAGCCCAAGGATCTTTCCTTTTCAAAGGTTCTTTTTGTGTAAAGCTTTTGTCCAGGGCAACTCTTTTGATTTTCATGGTCTCCTTACTGTCAAGTCAAGAGTATGGTCGAATGCATTTGCATTAAATAACCAAAATGATCCCAGTATTCCAACATTTTAGCTTTTCATGCAGTTATATATGATGCAGCATGTAGTTCACACCAGCAGCACAATATGGCTTTGTTGGATTAGGTACTTCATAGGCAGGGAAGCTACAGTAAAGGGGAAAGGAGCCATCACCAATTAGTTAAGGTTAGTATCTGAACAGTGTCTTTTATCACTTCAAGGATGAGGTGATTGAATTTCCACCATTTGTAGCAGTTAGTATTAATGTTATTATAGGTTCTGTCTGTCCCATGCTTGTAGCTCCTTTAACAATGGGGAATTTGTGTGTTGGACTATTACCTGACTGGTTCAGTAAGATTATCTTTGTTCATGCTGTATTTTTCATTTTAACACTTTATTCACCGAAATAACAAGACTAAGTAATCACTACATCATGTTACACATATCCTGCACTCAATGTTGATGCATTAGTATTATTGTAGTAAATAACAAAAATCTTTAATATGACATCTCAAGGTGCTTCATAATAGTGTTACAGTGCAAAATTTAGCAACAAAGCACATTAGGAAATATTATGGCAGATATCAGTCAGAAAGAGATTTAGACACATAAACCTGTCTATTTTTAGAGAAGTAATTCTAACTTCAGGCAGCTATAGGTACAACTAACTGGAACAGTTCAATGTTCAGGATTCCAAAATTGGGTGAGCACAAATATCACAGACAGTTGGGGTCTGGAGGATACAGGTATTACAGATATCAGGTCGTTGACAGAGTATTTTTAAATAGGCTTGCTTGACCAGCAGTTAATGTCTGTTCTTAAATGCCCTTGGGCAGTATCTGGGTCTGGAATCCCATGAAGACTGGAACAGGTAAGGATGGCAGGCATTAATGAACTTTTAAACAACAATTGACAGTGGAGGCTAGTTTTTTATATTCAATCTCCAACTTTTTAAATTTCAACAATTGCCATAATGTGTTTCAAACCCATATCCCCACAACGTTATCTGGTTTCCTTTATTACTAATACAGCAACATCACCAGGAAGCTACAACCTCCTCATTGAAGACCTGGAGAAGAATTTTAGCTTAAAAAATGGCTTCAACTTCATGGCTCTAAACAAGTATTTTGGCGCTAACTCAATAGCACCCAAAAAGTGGCATTTCATTCCAGAAAAATGATTCTTGTGCATCAACAGATTGGGAAACCGAAACCACATTAACTCTCGAGACTGGAAAATTGCACATGTCACTCTGCTTTTTAAGAAGGTGAAAGAAGAAAACAAGCGAATTACAGACCAGTTAGCCTAACATCTGTGCTGGGGAAATTGTTGGAGTCTATAGTCAAGGATAGGATAATGGAATACCTTGAAAATTTTCAGCTGATCAGGGAGAGCCAGTGTGGATTCATGCCAGGGAAGCTCGTGCCTGATAAAACCACATGGAATTTTTTGAATAAGGTAGTGGATGGGGAATGTCCAAGGATGTTGTCTAAATTGACTTCCAGAAGGCATTTGAAGAAGTCCTTGGGCAGCACGGTGGCTCAGTGGTTAGCACTGCTGCCTCACAGCACCAGAGTCCCAGGTTCGATTCCAGCCTCAGGTGAATGTCTGTGTGGAGTTTGCACATTCTCCCCGTGTCTGTGTGGGTTTCCTCCAGGTGCTCCGGTTTCCTCCCACAGTCCAAAGATGTGCAGGTCAGGTGAATTGGCCATGCTAAATTGCCCATAGTGTTGGGTGCATTAGTCAGAGGGAAATGGGTCTGGGTGGGTTACTCTTTGGAGGGTCGGTGTGGACTGGTTGGGCCGAAGGACCTGTTTCCACATTGTAGGGAATCTAATCCAAGTCCCACATAAAAGGCTGTTAACTAAGGGAGAAGCCCATGGAATTGAGGGCAAATTATTGACATGACGAGGAAAACATTTGAGTAGCTAGTTTTGAGAAGGAATGTAGCTCAGGTTGAGGTTCTAGCTGTAGGTTGCTCACTGAGCTGGAAGGTTCATTTTCAGGCGTTTTGTCACCGTACAAGGTAACATCATCAGTGAGCCTCCAGTGAAGCTCTGCAGTTTCACCAGAGGCTCTCTGAGGTTACCTAGTATGGTGATGAAACGTCTGAAAATGAACCTTCCAGCTCAGCGAGCAAACCTACATCCAGACATTTGAGTGGAAGGGGATGGAAAGTAGGGATAATGGATCGGTACTCAAATTGGCAAGGTGTGACCAGTGGTGTCCCACAGTGATCTGTGTAAGTCTCAATTAATCATTTTATTTGTTAATGACTTGGATAATGGCATAGAAAGTCATATCCAAATTTGCTGATGACACATATAGGTGATATTGAAAACAATGTACGTAATAGTCTGTCAATGTCCCTTTGTAATTTTATGCTAAGTGAATGGGCAGATGAAGTTCAATGTGAGCAAGTGTGAGGTTATCCATTTTGGAGTGAAAAAGAGATGGATCAGGATACTTCCTAGTTGTTATGAAGTTAAATACATTGGGCATCCAAAGAGGCTCGTGGTTCAATGTCAAAAATTAAAATAATCAAGAAAGCAAATGGAATGTTGGCCTTTATGTCTAGAGGACTGGAGTACAAGGAGGCAGAGGTTATACTGCAGTTATATAAAACTCTGGTTAGGCCCCAGTTGAAATACAGTGAGCAAATCTGTGGGAAAAATATTAGATATAGGGTAAGTACAATGTAAATTTACAAGAATGGTACCTGAACTTCAGGGACTAAGTTATTAGGCGAGATGAGACAAATTTAGCCTGTTTCCTGTAAAAAAAAATTAGAAAGTTTGAAGTCCTCAACGTTTTAACAATAAAAAACAGTAAATAAAGATAAACGGTTTCCACTGATTGGAGGTTCTAGAAGTTGTGGTGGTGGGGAGGCGGAGCAGGAAGCGTACACTGAAAATAAGGGTCAGAGTGTTAAGGAGAGATGTTAAAATGTACTTCTACACAGAAGAGGGGGTAGATGTCTGCCCCTGTCTTCCACAAATGGCAATGGATGCTATATCAGTTGTTAATATTAAATCTGTGAGAGACTTTTTTTTGTCCAGCAAAGGTTTTGAGGGATATGGGTCATAGGCAGGTATATGGTGTTAGACCATATTAGTCATGAACTTGTAGAATAGTGGAACAGGCTTGAGGGGTTTATTTCAGATGTATCTTTATGCTGATTAATATAATGTAAATAGAGCTGTATAGCATGGAAACAGACCCTTTGGTTCAACCTGTCCATGCAGACCAGATATCCCAACCCAATCTCGTCCCACCTGCCAGCACCTGGCCCATATCCCTCCAAAAACCCTTCCTATTCATATACCCATCCAAATGCCTCTTAAATGATGCAGTTGTACCAGCCTCCACCACATCCTCTGGCAGCTCATTCCATACACGTACCACCCTCTGTGTGAAAAAGTTGCCCCTCAGGTCTCTTTCATATATTTCTCCTCTCACCCTAAACCTATGCCCTCTAGTTCTGGACTCCCCAACCCCAGGGAAAAGACTTTGCCAATTTACCCTATCCATGCCCC
>NC_057738.1:19303831-19364088 GCF_004010195.1 Chiloscyllium plagiosum
CCTGTCCTTCGTGGAGAAATTAATGAAGAGAAACACCTTTGACCACAAGTCCATTAGGAAGTGGTCAGCACGTAGTGTCCTTGAGACCCTTCGGGAAAAGGAGAGGGCGGCTCCTTTTAAGTGGTTCCCTGGGCAGACTGTCAAAGCCATTTGGTAGAATGCCTCATCGCCAGAACTTTCCAACAAGCACCAAGACATGGCTTGGCTGGTGGTGAGAAGGGCTCTGCCTGTGAGA
Organism: Chiloscyllium plagiosum; assembly: GCF_004010195.1. Lineage (NCBI taxonomy): Eukaryota > Metazoa > Chordata > Chondrichthyes > Orectolobiformes > Hemiscylliidae > Chiloscyllium > Chiloscyllium plagiosum. Next base: position 19,304,067 of record NC_057738.1, read on the forward strand.
TCCTTTATGCACGCCCGGACTCTCTGCTGCACCGCACGCTGCCCTCGAAGCGGCTGCGGGGGGGGGGGAAGAGACTGTCACACACCTCCTTCTGGAATGTGCCTACGCAAAAAAAATCTGGAGACGAATGCAGTGGTGTTTGTTGAGGTTCGTCCCAAATTGCGCTGTACCGCCGGACTCTGTGCTGTACGGTCTGTTTCCTGGGAAGCACACCGAGACGAACATCAACTCTGCCTGGAGGATCAACAACTCGGTCAAAGACGCTCTTTGGTCTGTCCGAAACCTGTTGATCTTTTAGCTGAAGGAGTTGACCCCGACTGAGTGTTGTGGACTGGCACATTCCAAGGTCCAGGACTACGTGTTGAGGGGCGCGCTGAAGCTTGGGGCAGCTGCCACCAAGGCGAAAGACCACTGTGTAACAGCTGCCTGCCAAAGAACAGGGGGCCCACGCAGTAAGTGGGCTCTGCTGACGCCTCAGCTAAATATATGGATGGTAAACGTACAAACCTGTATATATGAATGATTACTCTATCTCTGTATGCAAAGAAATGGAATGATTACATATGTATGGCATGACCAATTGTACAGATCATCAAAATATTTTTGTGAATAAAGTATATTTTTGAAATAAAAAAAAGAAATGTCTCTAACCTGGAAAACATTGAAAAATGGAACACAATAGGAGAGGTATAAACTCTGAGACTTCGGACATTGCATTGCTGTTCCTTCAGTGTCAGTGGGTTACAATCCTTGAATTTCCTCCCTAATGACATTGAGTCTACCGAAACCAAACTGACTTCAGTGGCTAAAGAAGCTCACCACCACCTCCTTAAGGCAAACGAGGGATTGGCAATAAATGGTGGAAAAGGCAGGGATGCCAACGTTCCATGAACATTGTTTTTTTTAAAGCTCATATCTGTTGGTAACACTGGATTGAATGCTGATATCCAAGGAAGGGAGAAGGAGGTCAAAAGGAAGAGCAATGTCTTGCCCTACAGAAGCCTGTTTCTTCTGGCATAGTAGGTAGGTTGTCATGGAGGTCAGTGGAAATGTCATGCCCTGAGAGGCTTAACAATCTTGTCTGAGTGGTTGGGACTATTGAATGGCTCTTTAAATGTCCCATCTCATCAATATTGACATTCTGTCACATTGCCCGCATGCCATATCTCCATAACTCACTCACCCTTAATCCACATCAATCAATTGTCTTAGCACTATCATACCTCACTGGGACAGCACACTGGAAATCAACTTGGCAGAAGTGAGGACTGCAGATACTGGAAACCAGAGTTTAGATCAGAGTGGTGCTGGAAAAGCACAGCAGGTCAGGCAGCATCCGTGGAGCAGGAAAATCAACGTTTCGGGCAAAAGCCCTTCATCAGGAATAGAGGCAGGGAGCCTCCAGGGTGGAGAGATAAATGGGGGCGTGGGGAAGCTGGCAACGAGTACAATAGGTGAATGGGGGTGGGGATGGAGGTGATAGGTCAGGGAAGAGGGTGGAGTGGATAGGTGGGAATGGAGATTGGCAGGTAGGACAGGTCATGGGGACAGTGCTGAGCTGAAAGTTTGGAACTAGGATGAGGTGGGGGAAGGGGAAATGAGGAAACTGGTGAAGTCCACATTGATGCCCTGGGGTTGAAGTGTTCCGAGGCAGAAGATGAGGCATTCTTCCTCCAGGCGTCAGGTGGTGAGGGAGCGGCAGTGGAGGAGGTCCAGGACCTGCATGTCTTCAGTAGAGTGGAAGGGGGAGTTGAAGTGTTGGGCCACAGGACGGTGGGGTTGATTGGTCCGGGTGTCCCGGAGATGTTCCCTAAAGCGCTCTGCGAGGAGGCATCCAGTCTCCCCAATGTAGAGGAGACTGCATCGGGAGCAATGGATACAATAAATGACATTGGTGGATGTGCAGCTGGAACTTTTGATGGATGTGGAAGGCTCCTTTGGGGCCTTGGATGGAGGTTTGGATGCAGGTTTTTCAATTCCTGCAGTGGCTGGGAAGGGTGGGTTATGGGGGGGGCGTGGACCTGACCAGGTAGTCACGGCAGGAACTGAGGACTCCTTCGCATGCTTCCAAAACACTCCATCCACCTGGACACCCCGTGCTGACCTATTGCCTGCCCTCAATCTCTTCATTTCCAACTGCCGCCGAGACATAACCGCCTCAAACTGTCTACACCCCCTCCCCCACTCCAACCTCTCACCTTCACAACGTGCAGCCCTCTACTCCTTCTGTTCCAATCCCGACCTCACCATCAAACCAGCAGATAAAAGGGGTGCAGTGGTAGTCTGGCGCACTGACCTCTATACCGCTGAAGCCAGACACCAACTCGAAGACACCTCCTGCTTCCGCCCCCTCGACCATGATCCCACCCTCCATCACCAAACCATCATCTCCCAGACCTCATCACCTCAGGAGATCTCCCACTCACAGCTTCCAACCTCATAGTCTGGGAACCCTGCACCACCCGATTCTACCTCCTTCCCAAGATCCACAAGCCTGATCACCCCGGCGGACCCATTGTCTCAGCATGCTCCTGCCCCACCGAACTCATCTCCACCTACCTCAATACTGTCCTATCCCCCCTAGCCCAGGAACTCCCCACATACAATCAAGACACCACCCACTCCCTCCACCTCCTCCAAAACTTCCGTTTCCCCGGCCCCCAACGCCTCATCTTCACCATGGACATCCAATTCCTCTACACCTCCATCCGCCATGACCGGGGCCTCTAAGCCCTCCATTTCTTCCTCTCCCGACGTCGTCAACAGTACCTTTCCATTGACACTCATTTGTTGGGCCGAACTGGTCCTCACTCTCAACAATTTCTCCAGACCAAAGGGGAGCCATGGACACCCGTATGGGCCCCAGCTATGCCCGTATCTTTGTCGGCTACGTAGAACATTCCATCTTCCGTAGTTACACCGGCACCACTCCCCACCTCTTCCTCTGCTACATTGATGACTGCATTGGCGCCACCTTATGCTCCCGCGAGGAGGTTGAACAGTTCATCAACTTCACCAACGCATTCCACCCTGACCTTAAATTCATCTGGACCATCTCTGACATCTCCCTCCCCTTTCTGGACATCTCCATCTCCATTAATGATGACCGACTTGACACTGACATTTTTTACAAACCCACCTACTCCCACAGCTACCTGGATTACGCCTCTTCGCACCCCACCTCCTGCAAAAATTCCATCCTGTATTCCCAATTCCTCCGCCTCTGCCGTATCTGGTTCCAGGAGGATCAGTTCCACCACAGAACACACTGCATGGCCTCCTTCTTTAGAGACCACAATTTCCCTTCCCATGTGGTTGAAGATGCCCTCCAACGCATCTTGTCCATATCCTGCACATCCGCCCTTAGACCCCACCCCTCCAATCGTAACAAAGACAGAACCCCGGTCCTCATCTTCCACCCTACCAACCTTTGCGTAAACCACATAATCCGCCAACATTTCTGTCACCTCCAAACGGGCCCCACCACCAGTGATATATTTCCCTCCCCCCACCCCTATCCGCTTTCCGCAAAGACCGTTCCCTCTGTGACTACCTGGTCAGGTCCACTTCCCCCTACAGCCCAGCCTCCCATCCTGATACCCTCCCTGCTACAGCAGGAATTGCAAACCTGCGCCCACACCTCCTCCCTCACCTCCATCTAAGGCCCCAAAGGAGCCTTCCACATCCATCAAAGTTTCACCTGCACATCCACCAATGTCATTTATTATATCCGTTGCTCCCAATGCGGTCTCCTCTACATTGGGGAGACTGGACGCCTCCTCACAGAGTGCTTCAGGGAACATCTCCAGGACACCTGCACCAACCAACCCCACCACCCCGTGGCCGAACATTTCAACTCCCCCTCCCACTCTGCCAAGGACATGCAGGTCCTTCCACCACCATCCTCTGTCTTCTCCTGTCAAACCAATTTTGTATCTAATTGACAAGCTGTCCCTGAATCCCATGTGATTTAACCTTATGAACCAGTCTACCATGCGAAACTTTGTCAAAGACTTTTTTATAATCCATGTAGACAATATCTTCCGCTCTACCCTCATCCATCTTTTTGGCTCCATGCTCAAAAAATGCAATCAAGTTAGTGAGACAGGATTTTCCATGCACAAAGCCATGCTGACTATCCGTAATCAATCCCTGCCTCTCCAAATGCATGCAAATCCTATCTCTCAGAAACCCCTCCAACAACCTATCCACTAGTGATCTCAGACTCACTGTCCTGTAGTGTCCAGGCATCTTACAGCCTTTCTTAAATAAAGATACTACATTAGCCACCCTCCAATCCTCTGGCACCTCACTCTTGGCTGTAGATGATACAAATATTTCTGCTCGGGGCCCCACAATTTCTACTCTAACTTCCCACAATGCACTTGATCAACTCTCTGAGATGCATCCGTTTTAATTTTTTTAATACCTCAAACACCACCTCTTCTGTAATAGATTCTACCTACAGGTAAACAAATGTGAACTGTTGAATAATAACTCTTAATTCAAAGTGCAGTACCCTTATAGAACACCCCCCAACTCTCACATCCAGAGAGACAAATAAACATCATTGCTATGGTGGAAGGAAAGACTGGAAAGGCAGTTCACTTGCTGTGACTGAGATAAGCTACTTGCTGGTTAGGACATGCTGATCTTTAGATACTTTATATTTCCCTGTGGGAAACACAGAGCAACTGATTCACAAATTATAAAGTAATTGACTTATTGGTTAAAAGTATCAGCTTATAGCAAATAATGGGAGAAATTCTGCAGGCTTCAGGAATTTTCTTCCGTAGGGAGAATCACATCACCTCACCTTCCCAAAGTCCAAAGGCTTCTGACAACAGTGATCACATGCTCAAGTTACTCACCTACTCACATGCCAGTCACAGTTTTGTTGGCAGGCTCATGGCTTCTGTCGTATCAACTTGTCACCACTTTACAACTTAACCAGGCACTTACTGCTGACTCAGTCTCACTTTATACGCTTCCCCTGCTATCAGTTCATCTTCAACCAGTCTTCACCACTGGTTAAACAAAGCATTGGCATAAACATCATTTACAACGAGTTTTGGTAACTCGCTATTAGGAGTACAGAAACTACTTCCATAATTCTTGATTTTGAAACAGTCCTTTTCCCACTTGAGGCCACATTTAAAAATAGCGAAAAATAAAAAAGATACAGTTTTTGTTATACTCTTAGCTCTGCTTCACCAGTGTACACTAAGTGCTGGAATTCTATCACCCTCTCAGCTTTCCAACACTGAATTTGATTAGATTAGATTCCCTAGTGTGGAGACAGGCCCTTCAGCCCGACAAGTCCACACCGACCATCCGAAGAGTAATCCACCCAGATCCAACTCCCTTTGACTAATGCAGCTAACACTATGGACAATTTAGCATGGCCAATTCACCTGACCTGCACATCTTTGGATTGTGGGAGGAAACCGGAGCACCCAGAGGAAACACACACACACAGACATGGGGAGAATGTGCAAACTCCACACAGACAATCGCCCAGGTACAGTAGACTTAGGCAACACTACTTCCTCACAGCACCAGGTTCGATTCCACTCTTGGGCGACTATCCGTGTGGAGTTTACACATTCTTCCCATGTCTGCGTGGGTGTACTCTGGTTTCCTCCCACAATCCAACGTTGTGCAGGTTGGGTGGATTGGCAATGGAATATTGCCCATAGTGTTCAGGGATGTGTGGGTGAGGTGCATTAGTCAGGGGTAAATGTAGAGTAATAGGGTAGGGGGAATGGGTCTCAGTGGGTTACTCTTTGGAGGGTCGGTGCACACTTGTTGGGTCGAAGGGCCTGTTTTCATTCTATGAAGACCTTTATGAAGGGGTCAGAATGTGATGAGTCAACAGGCAGGTTTTGCCTATAGCCGAATCAGGGATTAAGGGTCATAGAAGTACCAGCTGACCAGAGGGAGAGGCCACACGAAATTTGTAAATGGGCATGATTGATCCTGGTTTCTTTTTAAAATTTCCCATTTACTCTTGTAACTCAAGTTACTGTCTGAAGTTTGTCATGTTCTTTATATAATGCCACGCATTATATAATCCATGAATGTATTTTGAAAAGGCCATCTTAACAGGTTTAGAATAAAATATTTTTACTCATGTACAAAAGATAGGCTTCGCTGGCAAGACCAGTATTCATTAACCATCCATAATTATATTTGACAAAGTAATATGCACTTCCTCCTTCCTGCTGCTGTTGGTGTAGAGTAGGTGTATCCACAGTGCAATTAGAGACCAAGTCATACATATTGACCCAGCATTGGCAAAGGTATGGCAAAACAATTCCAAGTCAGGGTGGTGTCTGGTTTAGGTGAGAACTTGGAGTTGGTAGCTTTATTTTTTGTTTTGTTTTACATGTTGGGGATTGAAGGTTTGGTAGGTCCATTGATTGTGAAAGGAGTGAATTCATGGTGATCAAGCTGACTGCTTTGTCCTGGATGGTATAGATCTTCTTGAAAATGTTATTGCAGTTACAACTCATCCAAGCAAGTGGAGACTAGTCTATCACACTGACTTTTACTTTGTAACTGTTGGGCAGAGGTTGCAGCTTCAGGCAGTGAGATACTCATTGCATATTTCTGTCTGTGACTATTTCTTGTAGTTTAGATGGCAGGTCCAATTTTAATTTCTACTCAGTGATAGTCATGGGGGATGCAACAATGGTAATACAATTGAATTTTATGGGGAGAAAATCAGGTGTTCTCTTAAAGATGGTCATAGCTGAGCAAGTCAGTGGCATAAGCTCGTACCTGAATGTAATCTAGGTCTGTTGCATGGGGACAGACTGCTTCAATATCCGATGAGTTGCGAATAGAATTGAACTCTTTGCAGCATCAGCGAGAATCTCCATTTCTGACATTGTGATGGAAAGAAGATCAAGGATGAAATAGCTGAAAATGGCTGAACCTAGGGACGACTCTGAAGAACTCCTGCAGTAATGTCCTGGGGCTGATGCCATTGACCCCAACACAACCACATCATCTCTGTACTAGGTATAACTCTGGTTGAGAAGAGAGTTTTCCTATTTATTTCTATTGATTTTACTTGTACTTGGAGCACCTTGATGGTCTGAGTAGAAAATAATTATTTTCTTAATGTGATTTATCAAATAGGATTTGATAGTAATCATGCAGAACAATGTGATATTCTGACATACAGTGGACATATCATAGACACATGGCTATTATCTTAGCTATTCACATGAATGATTTCATAATACAAAACTGAGGCAGAAATAATATCAAAGAATGCGAAGATCTGAAAGGGCTAATAGTGAAGAGTGCTTGAGAGACCATTCACTGTGACTTTGTCACATGCGCCTGGGAGGGAGCAGTTCAGGCTCTCAGAGGAGTAGGACTTCTATTTGGGTCCTTCTCAGTCTCTATAATTTGTACAAAGTTATTTTCATGTAATTTGTTTAAGACAAGAACCTCTTCCTGTTAAACTATCAGGTATTTTCCTCTGCCATACTCAACTAAGCAGGCTGTGTAGATCCCAGCCAGGAGAGAGGATGGCAGCAACAAATGTATAAATAATTCATAGAAAATTATGAGCATTGTGAAGATTCATTTTGCAACACACTCACAAACTGTATCTGAACTCCCATTTAAAGTGAATTGAATTTGTAGAATTTGTCCAATTTACCAAAACAAAACTTTACATGCACCTAATTTGCAAAGCATTTTCATTGATGAGAACTGTAATTTATTAACTAAGATAAAAGTGACACAAATGACATGTATGGTTAATTTATCAACTCATAGTTCAAGAAATTCAGGTAAAGAGCAGATATATAATTATTCAAATATCTAATAGTTGTTTGGGTTATATCATGCAATCATTAGTTTTGTAAATACAGCATCTTATGCTCTGCCTCATGATCAGAAGGCTTTTGAAAAGTGTGAAATGTCCACAGTCTATATGGTTGATACAAATTAACCAACTGCAGAAAGTCAGGGCTTGTCACGTCAGATATCATACATATTGAAGGATGTGATTATTCTTTGTTGGCAATCAACCTTCTGTACCAAAACCTAAATATTGGAAGTGGAATCATTTTGGGCATTGCTAGAATTTTTAAGTTCTAAATTTGAAACTTTTGATTTTTTTGTCTTGCTTTTTCTTTTCCTATTTCTCTCTATCACAATCTAATCTTGTTTCTCTCCTTTTCTCTTTTCTGCCTATTTTTTCTAATCAAGGGGTAGGTGGGACTTGAACTGAGACTCTTCGTTCAGAGTTAGGGACTACCACTGCATCACAAAATCCCTTCTTTTCTCTTTCTGCACCCCCAACTGACATGAAATTCAGCCACTCTGCTTTACGCTTCCTTCACAATGTTGCACCGCTTATTTGACAATTCTTCAGTCCGATCGGTTCAGAAGATGCAACCTGCTCTCTGGTTTCCTCATTGCAATATCATCAGTTTGCACTTAGCAACTTGCCACTCAATAAATTTTGAAACCAGTATGTGCTAGAGCAAGTGTAACTAACAGCGGATGCCATTAGCTTCCCTGCTACCTCGAATTATAGCCCATAATTTCTGCATAAGTTAGAATGTTGGAATAGTCCCTTTCTAATAGACACATTTAGATCTCTCAGTACAAGTAAATTCACGATTCACTGTTCATTTCAATTATTATAGGGTTTACCTATTCTTTTTTTGCTTTATCACCTTTAATACTTGATTCAATTGTTGCTAGTTTTACTACAGTTCATGGAAACCTTTTTTGTGCAGGTTCAGATCTTCAGAAGTTGGTAATAAATAATTACTGGTCTTGGCCTAGCTACCAACATCTGAAATAAAAGAGAGAACTCGCACACATATCTTCCTTTTCACAATCTGAGGATGTCTTAAAACACTTTACAACAAATGAAGTACTTTGGAAGTGTATAACTTGGATTTCGATAACTGCTATACCTTGGATTTCTATTTTGCTGTATTGGATTTTGGAAGCATTATTGCAGTAATCCTTTTTTGCTTGATTAAGGTTTTCACATGCAGTCATTTTAAATTGGTCAGATATCTGTTGGAACTCGTCCTGTGTTTGATGGAATCATTTATTTTCATTTATACAGTTAATCCATTATTTTTACCTTAGTCTCGTGTTACTTAGATTTACTCTGTAATCTTGCTCAGACATGACATTAATTTATAATGTTGTATCTAAATTAAGTGGTGTGATTGTTTCATTCATTACTCCTGGTAGTTCCTATTTCTTTGGCTAATGTGCTTTAGAATTTTACAGCGCAGAAACACCTCATAGTTGGCTCAATGTGGCCTTCTCTACTTTGGAGAAACCAAACGCAGACTGGGTGACGTCTATGTGCAAGCATGACCCAACCTTCCTGTAGCCGGTCATTTTAACACTGTGTCCTGCTCACATGCCCACTTGTCTGTCCTTAGCATGCTGCAGTGTTCCGGTGAATCACAGTGCAAACTGGAGGAACAACATCTCATCTTCAGACTAGGCACTTTACACCATTCTGGACTTATTATTCAGTTCAACACCTTCAAATTGTAAACAATGTCTTCCCTTTCCTTGCTTGTAACTTCTGTTATGATGTCCTCTCTCCCCTCCCCCCATCCCAGTGGGACCGTCTGTCCTTTCAAGTCTGGCAGGAGAATTACCATTGTCCTGTCATTCTCACATTCCGAAAACTTAATCAGAACTATCAACATTTTTTCTCCATCACCCTACACCCACTACCAACCCCCCCAATAAAAAGCATAAATGCTGCCCCCTCTACACTTCACTTCAGTGCTGATGTAGTCATCTAGGCTCAACGTTAGTTTGCTCTCTCTCCACAGATGCTGTCTAACCCGCTGTGATCTCCAGCATTTGTTATTTTCAGTTCTTCATTGCTGGCCCAACTTGCCATATGGAAATAGTTTTGCTTCTACCCAATTATCTTATTATTGTCTTTCTTTTTTCTCTAATATGTCCCCTATAATTGTATCTCTCAGCTATCACCTCAACTAATCCATGCAGTAGTAAGTTCCACATTCTCAATATTCTATAAACTTGCAGCTTCCACGTCAATGTAAAAGATCTCATGCCAGGAATTTCAATGTATGTTTTCAGTTTTCCAGTCCTCCAAGCTTGCTCTGAAGTCTCAAGGAATTGAAGGTTGGCCTCCTGGATATTGAGAAGCAGTCTCAGATTTAATAGAGTTTTTTTGTTTCATTTTCTGATAGAAACATAGGAGCAGGAGTAGGACGTTTAGACCATTGAGCTTGCTCTAATATTCAACGATGGATCATTATCCATTACACTGTTTTTTTCCCCAAACAATCCAAGTATCCCTTTTATCTCACAAAAGATTTACAAGGGTGTTGTCGGGTTGGGAGGGTTTGAGCTATAGGGAGAGGCTGAAAAGGCTGGAGCTATTTTCCCTGGAGCATCGGAAGCCGAGGGGTGACCTTATAGAGGATTACAAAATCATGAGGGTCATGGATCGGGTAAGTAGATGAGGCCTTTTCCCTGAGGTAGGAGAATGCAGAATTAGAGGGCATTGGTTTAAGGTGAGAGAGGAAAGATTTAAAAAGGGACTTAAAGGGCAACTTTTCCCTCTGGCAGATCACTCCGTGCACATATCACCCTCTGTGTGGAAGTGGTGAAGGCTGGTACAATTACAACATTTAAAAGGCATCTGGATGGGTATATGAATAAGAAGGGTTTAGAAGGATATGGGCCAAGTGCTAGCAAATGGGATAGCTCAATTTAGAATATCTGGTTGGTATGGAGGAGTTGGACCGAAGGGTTTGTTTCTGTGCTGTACATCTCCTTGTTTCTCTCTCGTTGATATTTATAAATCCATCAACTCAAATCTTCACCACAAGTACAAAAATTTTATACTACTCTTACAGCTTCAAATCAAATATTTCTACAAGTAATACTTTCCAATTACATGTGCACATCTCATACTGCTGACACGTACTTGTTATAGGAAACCTATATTACTTCTCCCCCATCAATCCATCCTTTTTCCATACTGTCAATTTTATCTTTCACTATTCCTGCACACAAATCATTTTGTGATAAAGTTCAACATACTGTTGGTCTTCCTAATTGCTTGCTGCTCTTTTATTTTAGTCTACATTGACTATTGACAATGAAATCTTGGTCCCTGTGTACATTTACACCGGCTAATTTCTTACTATTGAAGAAATATTCTACACGCCTGTTCCTCCTATCAAGATAATTGACTTAACATTTTTCTAGATTATATTCCATCTTGTTTGTTCACTAAGGCTGCCCAAATTCTCTTGAAGCCGTTTTGCATCTTCCTTACAATACGTACTCATATCCAGCTTTCTGTTATCCTTGAACCTGGAAATGTTACTTCTGGAACCCAAATTCCAGATTATCGACATATAATATGAACAGCTGTGGCTCCAGTACTGATGTTTCAGCTACCTCATTAGTCACAGCATTCCAATACAAGAATGACCTGTTTGTTTCTATTCTGTTTTGTCCCTGTTAGTGAATATTTAATCCCTGCATCCTGTCCCATGTGCTCTCATTTTGCTAACCTGTCTCTTGTAGGCTTCATCAAAGCCTTCTACAATCCAAATTTACTCCATCAATCAACTGTTAGTAACATCCTAAATAAGTCCAATGTGGTTGCCAAACACTATTACCCATTTACCAATCCATGCTGACTACACCCAATTATGTTATTGTAACCAAGTCACAATTTATCACATTCTTCATAATGGAGTTTGGCATTTTCTCTACTACTGATGTAAGGCTAATAGATCTGTGGTTCCCTGCTTTCTTACTCCCTCTCTCCTTTAAATACTAGGGCAACATTTGCTACTCTCCAGCATGCAGGATCCACTCTGAAATCCATAGAAGTTTGTAAGATGATAGCCATTTCCATAGTACCCTGGAATGCAGAATATCAGACCCTGAGGACATACCAAGTTACAGTCCTTGTAATTTCTCTAACACATTTCTATAATGGAAGGAAATTATAATTACTATTCTCCCCAATTTCTTGAATGTCTAATTCTGGGCAAGTTCTTGAATCTTCCTCAGTGAAGACTGATGCAAAATAATCACTTAGCTTCTCTACCAATCTATAAGGTTTTATAAATTCCCCTGAACCAATTTATATAAGATCATCGTCATTCTTCTGAACTGTAATGAATAAAGGCCTAACCTGTTTAGCTGGTCTTGATAAGTTAATCACTTCATTCCATGAATCAGCCTTTTGTATCTCTTCAAATTGCCTCCTTAAGTACAAGGACTCCAGGTGCAGTCCCATCAACACCCTGTACAGGTCTAACATGACACTTCTATTTTTAAACTCCAACCCACTCGTAATAATGGCCAACATTCCATTTGTTTTCATTACCTGCTGCACCTGTACCCAGGTCCTTCTGTGCTGAACTGTCTCTCTCGTTTTGTCACATGTCATGGCCACAGATCGCCCTTCTCTAACTCAGCCAAGTCTCCATTTGTATAATGTGCATGTTCGACCAGTGAATGCCACTGCATTAAGGAGAAGTTGGTGTAACAAGCCTGATTTTCCTGGGATTACAACAAAATATGAAGACAAGGGACCACAGGAATTGCTTGATGTATAAAGACCAACGTTAAGCTAAATCAACAATTTGCAATTATGCGCTGCCTTCAAAATAGCAAATAGTTGCAATGCATTGCCCAGGAGAAAAAAAACTTGAGCTCCCAGTTCTTCAGCAATTAATTTAGGAAGTAAAACAAAAAAAAAGTATTGTTAATACTAGCTTTTCCAATCTGGGTATTAAACATTGTTGAAATTTTGTGGCTTCTCTATATTGTGCAGTCCTCTGTATGCTCTGTCCAGGAGGAAAGGTGCAGATGTTTCCAGTATTTTTGGGATAGTTGACGCTGAATTACACATGTTGGGTAAGGCAATTCCGGCTATATTTCCAAAACAAATCTCTCCCTCAGTAACGTGAATACAGCGGTAACTTTAAAGGGTGCCTTGCTGATTAGAATGCCATGCTGCATGCCAATGTTTGTATAAAGTTATTGTTTAAGAAAGGATGGAAGTTCTTAAATTATTGGTGCTCCATGAAGCTATAAAATCAATAATTTACTAATCTTGTCTTGCTTTCTCAGATCGCTTTTTGATGAGTGTTGGTTTCAATCAGAAAAATGCCCCATGTTTGCGAATCTAATACCCAGATGATATTCTCAAGTCATTCTGCACTGCAGTCAGCTCATTACAAGGCTGTAAACAATCAAATGTCAGCACTTGCAGCTAGTAAAGTTTACAAAATTGCTGATGTCTGGACCACCTACTATTGTAATCAGTTCTGTTTGTGACTGGTTAGAGACACTATTACTACTGAAAACTGCTGGCAGCAACATCACTGTTTTTTGGAAAAACAGCTTGGCTAAGTATAATTGGTGCTATACTAAATATTCTAAATTTTATTCAACAATTTTCTCTTCAAAAAAGAAACAATGCACAGTTATTTGGTGACTTGAGAGCTGTACTTCAAAATCTCTGATCATTAGGAGGCTATTTTATGAACATTGTCTTTGCTGATCCAGCCAGCTTTCAATAAGCAAACCTTTAGCACAGATGGTGGCTGTCACCTGATTTGTACTGCAGACGAAAATTTGTTTAGAAATTGGCTGAGACAAGAGAGATTGAGTACCAATTTGTAATTGATTGACACTTAATGATTTAAAAATTGAAAACAGGTTTTTGTTTTTAATGAGACCTTAAATAATGGGATTGTTCCACTTAAAACAAAGAAGGTGAAGGGCAGATTTGATTGAGGTGTCCTTTTACAGAGATTTTGAGAAAGTAAATCATGGAGGGTTGCTGAAATTTAATGTCCTTTCCAAGGCAGGTTTGGATAATGAGTGAGGGAGAGGGTGTGTTTATTCAGACAGAAGGGGACAGAGTGAGGAACCTGGCACATTTCTATCTCTGCCCTGATTTAAGTACAAAGTGGATAGGCATCAGGATCATCTGGCATTTAATCAGCAGTAAGCAGGGCAGTCTCCACACAGTAAGGCCAAAAAAAAAACAGGAAGTCTGCTGTCAAGCTTCTGCATATTAGAGGTGTGGGCAGGGAGCCCTCATTGTCAGGCATTCATTGTATGACTGAGGGACCGAGTATCAGGGAGGGGCATGGAGAGCATGCATTAGTGACAACTAATGTTGGCAGATAGGATCAAGGAATGCCCTGAAGTTTTCTATAATTATATCAGGAATAAAAGAATGATGAGAGAAAGATTAGGGCCAGTCAAGAAAATTATTGGAAAGTTGTATGTGGAGTCTGAGGAGATCGGGGAAGGCGCTGAATGAATATTTTGTTTGTATTCACACTGAAGAAAGACAATGTTGCTGTTGAGAACACTGAGATACAGGGATACTAGAGTAGACTGGATTGAGGTTCACAAGGAGGAGGTGTTAGCAATTCTGGAACGTGTGAAAATAGCTAAGTCCCCTGGGCCAGATGGGATTTATCCTAGGATTTTCAGGGATGCTGGGAGGAGATTGCAGAGCCTTTGGCTTTGATCTTTATGTTGTCATTGTATACAGGAAGAGTGCCAGAAGACTGGAGGATAGCAAATGTCCCCTTGTTCAAGAAGAGGAGTAGAGACTATCCTGATAATTATAGACCAGTGAGCCTTACTTCACCTGTGGGTAAAGAGTTGGAAAAGGTAATAAGCAATAGGATTCATATTCATTTAGAGAGGAATAAGTTGATTAGGAATCATCAACATGGTTTTGTGAAGGGTAGGTCGTGCCTCACAAACTTTGAGTTCTTTGAGATGGTGACTAAACGGGTGGATGAGGGTAAAGCAGTTGATGTGGTCTAAATGGATTTTAGTAAGGTGTTTGATAAGGTTCACTGTAGGCTATTGCACAAAATACAGAGGCATGGGATTGAGGGTGATTTAGCAGTTTGGATCAGAACCTGACTAGCTGAAAGACAGGGTGATGGTTGATGGAGTTCAGTTACTAGTGGTGTACTGCAAAGATCTCTTTTGAGGTCACTGCAGTTGATCATTTGTATAAATAACCTGGATGAGGGCCTAGAACGATAGGTTAGTAAATTTGCGGATGACATTAGTGTCAGTGGAGTTGTGGATAGTGCCAAAGGATGTTGCAGGTTACAGAGGGACATAAATAGGCTGCAGAGCTGGGCTGAGAGGTGGCAAATGGAGTTTAATGCAAAAAAGTGAAGTGATTCACTTTGGAAGGAGTAACAGGAATGCAGAGTACTGGGCTAATGGTAAGATTCTTGGTAGTGTAGATGAGCAGAGAGATCTTGGTGTCCATGTACATAGATCCCTGAAAGTTGCCACCCAGGTTTATAGTGTTGTTCAGAAGGCATATGGTGTGTTAGCTTTTATTGGTAGAGGGATTGAGTTTCAGATCCATGAGGTCCTGCTACAGTTGTATAAAACTCTGATGCGGCCGCACTTGGAGTATTGCGTACAGTTCTGGTCATCACATTATAGGAAGCTTGTGGGCAGCACGGTGGCACAGTGGTTAGCACTGCTGCCTCACAGCGCTAGGTTCAATTCCCGCCTCAGGCGACTGACTGTGTGGAGTTTGCACATTCTCCCCGTGTCTGCGTGGGTTTCCTCCGGGTGCTCCGGTTTCCTCCCACAGTCCAAAGATGTGCAGGTCAGGTGAATTGGCCATGCTAAATTGCCCATAGTGTTAGGTAAGGGGTAAATGTAGGGGTATGGGTGGGTTGCGATTTGGTGGGGCGGTGTGGACTTGTTGGGCCGAAGGGCCTGTTTCCACACTGTAAGTAATCTAATCTTAGGAAAGAGGGCAGAGGAGATTTCCTAGGATGTTGCCTGGTATGGAGGGAAGGTCTTATGAGGAAAGGCTGAGGAATTTGAGGCTGTTTTCATTAGAGAGAAGAAGATTGAGAGGTGACTTAATTGAGATATATAAAATCATCAGAGGGATAGATAGAGTGGACAGTGAGTGACTTTTTCCTCAGATGGTGATGGCTAGCACAAGGGACATAGCTTTAAATTGAGGGGTGATAGGTATGGGACAGATGTCAGAGGTAGTTTCTTTACTCAGAGTAGTAGGGGCACAGAACGTACTGCCTGCAACAGTAGTAGACTTGCCAACTTTCAGGGCATTTAAATGGTCATTGGATAAACCTATATGGATGAAAATGGAACAGTGTAGGGTAGATAGGCTTCAGATTGTTGCACTGATCTGTGGAACATCGAGGGCTGAAGAGCCTGTACTGCGCTGTAATATTCTATGTTCTACAACCCCTGTCCTTCCTTCTGACCCCATTAAACCTTATTTTATCCTCACTTGCTTATGGTTTGTGTCTGTCACCTCACCCTGGGTCTCTGGTGGCTGTAGTCATTGCTCCTCTGATGGAACTAATAGTTGCCTGTCTCTGGCCAGCAGCCTTTGGGGTTGGGATTTGCAACTCTCTGGACCTGTTAGCCTTGGCAAGGCCACTGCTGGTCACTTAATTGCCTGATTAGGGAAGGCCCATCATGTGAAGAAGGTGACTCAAATTCTTAGTACCTGTCCAAACAGCAGGCGAAACTGCTATTCCTATGTTAAATTCCATTTTGTGTCTCCGTAGACAGGTAGATTTGCAATCAAAGAACACAAATTTCCAGGGGGGAAATGAGAAGTAAATAACTGGATGATTGGGGATACACTTCTTGATTTGTTTTTGAAAAAGCAGACTTGATAACTTCAAAGGGAATTTGACATGTGTGGAAAGGATGTTTTATTTTGCTGGGATATGTTAAAAAGAGAAGAGTGAGACAGATCATGTAACTCTCTTTCAAAGAGTCAACATAGACTCAATTGGTCAATTGACTGACTCCTGTTGCTGCAATATTCCAATAACCCTGATCACGTTTGCACTTGGAAAAAGTGCAAAACTGCCCTAATGCTATTTTAGCACGTTGCCTAATTTTTATGATGGAAAACTCTTCTATTCATTGAGTGAGTAACATAATCGCTGAAACAAATCCACTCTTTAAGTTGTTTAAAAGATACTTTACATGTAGAAAATACATTAAGAAATGAAGGTATTCTGTAACTTGTATATATTGCAATGTCATCCACCATTATCTTGAGCTTGAAGTAGTTTATTGCCACCATCCCCTTTCCTTGATTGGGTCCAAGGATCTATTCGGCTCAGACTTGAGTCTGAACAAGGAGGGGCTATTGTCTTAAACAAAAAGTACTTCATTGCATGATGTCAATCAGGTTAAAGTTACTTTAGCAATGTAGACATTATTCATACAACATCGAAGGGACTGAGGGTAACTAGTCTGCGCTCTTTGAGATCCTAAGATGTTCTGCTTTTCACCATTTTAATGACAGCCCCTGATTAGGTGGAGCTTAATGCAGTTGTCAGAATTTTTGTTCAGCAGTTTTATCATATTCAGTATAAATGTGTATTAATTCTAATAAGCTGACTGACAAAGATGATGTGTAATGCTGCATGTTGTCCCTAAATGCACATGGAACTGCAATATGCATTTCCCAAAAAGTGATCACTCTCTTATTTTCAGTCATAAAGACCTTCTACTGTCTTTTTTTAATGCACTTGTTAACCATTTCCATCAGAAATCACCTGCTTTCTCTGACTTTCTGCTTTTGGCACCCAAAGGGATGGGTTGAGGATCTGCTTTATAGTTCTTTGGGTAACACACTCATTATTGGATTCAGGTCCCACTCCAGTATCTTGAATGCAAAATTGAAGCTGACCTTTCAATGGGACACTAAAGGATTGATTATTACAACAGTGGAACTGGAATACTTTTGATGACAATTGTATGATTTTGGATAGATGAAAAAGATACCAGGACACAATTCAAAAGGTCAAGGGAGTTTTAACTGTCCAACATTTTATTGTTCAACCAAAAACAGGTAGCCCAATTCTTATCACATTGTCAACATTTCCCTAAATGACATCAGTAACTGCAATCAGAAGTGTTTTGTTGGCGGTGGAGCACAATGGAATCATGAAACATTCTATGCACATAAAAGTTCTATCTTTCTAAACAGTTCAGATAATATGAACTGCCAGTCCATTGTACTTTGCTTTTCTAACTTCTAGTGAAGCATCAACTGTCAGTTGCCTCTGCATTACATCATTATAAACAGTTGTGGGGGGGATAAAGCTCCAGGCTATAATTGCTCATTTTCTTACAAAGCATGCTGAAATTCTGATACTATCACATTTCAGTTTTTTTTAGAAATGTAGACTGTCGATGCCAGAATAAATCTGAATTAGGTTCCATCCTGTATACAATCAGTTACAGATGGTGATTCCATACCAGGGAATTGAGAGTAATGATTTTTGAGACATTATAATTAAGTGTCTGAGATGTGTTATTTTATTTTGCATTAAAGTGTGTATTGGAGAAATTGGAGAGATCAGTTCAAATTATCCGGACAATGTTATTGAACAGCTGGAAAGCACTTCTCATCACAATCCACCATCTTTTCACACAATTTATAGGAATAAATGATTCCTCACTCTGCTGCTGTTTCAAAAGTTGGAATCAATGGCATGAATTGACAATCATTTAAATAGGGAGTGAGCCAAATAACTGTAATTGCGAAGGCTGAATTTGTCTATTCAACTAATGTTATGAGTAAAGTGGGGAATTAACGTGCAATTTTGATGATTTTGAAAAACATTTTGTAAGCATGAATACTTCAAGTTGCATTTATGTAACATCTCTTAACATTTTCATAATCGCTTCAAGGGTGTAGCCTGAATGAAAATTGGATGCTGAATAGGAGGAGTCAGTTTGAGGGACATTTAATGCAGGCCTTGCAGTAGGAGAAATTCTTATTTGTTTGACGTCCCTGTCAAGGAGGGCAGTGACTTATTCCTCCCTCTATCCAATACAAAGGTACCAACTATCTATTATCCATATATGTGGACTGAACAAATAAAATACACAAATATCCCAGGGATAGTGGCTGTTTTTTTTTATTTGGAGTTGGTTTCACTGTCTTCATCTGGTGTTAACTGGTAGCTGTATCAAATTGTTGACATTAATAATGCAGTCCACTTTGAAAGGAATGAACCCATTCTTAATAATTCGCAATCGTATGACATAATTAGCACCCTAATGATCATTTTCAGTTTGAAATACTTAGTCCCTGCATTGTGGGCACTCTGGCTTCCATTCCATTGACAAATAGTGCATGTCAAAGTAAGCATTGAAATATTTTGAGAGCCTCAGAGGAGCTTCCAATCCAACCCAGTGCATTATTACACCTGCTTGACACTATATTGTTTGTGTTAAATGAGTCTTGAACCTCAAAGTAGGAGAGGCTCCTTTGCAGGGAATGGAGGCACCACCATGCATGCTGCACAGGTTGGTAACACACATTTGACCCATTTTAAATGCTATCTTTCTCTTGAAGATTCAAGTTTAGTGTGCAAAGTGATTGATTGATTGCTTCTACAAGAAAAAAAAGACTTTTCTTTTTCATGTGTTTTAAGAAAAGTACATTTCAACAAAGATATATTCAAAATAGAATGAATGGTTTTCAGATTTTGAAAGTGGAATATTTAGGCAACATGGGGTTTTGAGCAACATTTCCAAGGAATGGAGAGATGTACACAGTTTGAATGTTTAATAAGGAATCTCCAGGTCATAGGACCAAAATAGCTAAAAGTTCTTGACACCAAATAAGCAGGAATATTTATCTAAAAGTACACGTGACTGTTGAAGAATATAAATCTTCTCCGACTAAGGCATTGAAGAGATTTGTTCACAAGGAGAGAGGCTGAGAAATGAACTGTTGGCAGTGAAGCTTAGGTGGTCATGACATGGTGGAAGACTCGGTAATGAAAATAATCCAGGATTATTTTAAAAACAGAACTGCCATTGACTGCTTCAAATTATTGTTCATTTCACATCACTCCAAACAATGGAACGTGGAATATTTTACAGAAAAACTTCAAACCTCATGCTGATCGGCATTCCCATGACAGTATTGGTTAGTGAATTCCAGAATTTAACTAGGTATGAAGAAACCCAGTTATACATCAAAGTAAGCGTTGTGTGTGATTTGGAAGAGGATGGTGTTTCCATTATATCGCTCCTGTTACTGTCGTGGGTGTAATTGGTCACAGAATGAAGGATTTCTTCATGGATGGAATACAAAGTACAAGCTGCCACCACAGTGCATTTTTGGAGGGGTTAGGTTTTGAGTACAGTGGCACAGATACTGATATACAGTTGTAGTCTGAATGCAGCTGCACTTAGAAAATCCAGCCTCTCTACTGCTGGGTATTGAACTGAAATGGTTAATTAGCAAACTCTTCAGCTAATGACACCTAGACCATTTGAGATGTTCGGTTTTGGGGACTTGGCAATGATGGGCAAGTAATTGTTTCATTTAAATATTCATTTTCAGTATGCGAACATTACTGGCGAGGTCAGAATTTACCATCTCTAGTTGGTCTTTAACAATGTGGTGAGCCATCTCCTTGAGTGGTTGTAATCCATGTGATTAGGGTACTTCCACAGTACTGCAAGACCCAATAATAAAGATGTTAATGTCTAAGTCAGCTTTTTCTGTGCTTTGGAGAACAATCTATACCTGGTGATATCCCCAGGATAGAGTCATACAGCACAGAAACAGACGCTGCAGTCCAACTCCTCTATGCTGACCAGATTCCTTGAACTGAACTATTCCTGTTTGCCTGTGATTGGCCCGTATCCCTCTAAATCTTTCCTATCCATATACCCGCTCAAAATTCTTTTTAAATGCTGCAATTGTACCCACCTGTCCCACTTCCTGTGGGCAATTCATTCCACATATGCACCACCCTCTGTGTGAAAAAAATTGCCCTTCATGTCTCTTTTAAATTTTTCCCCTCTCTCCTTAAGCCCATGCCCTCCAGTTTTGAACTCTCCTACCTTGGGATATTCACTTTCTCTATACCTCTCATAATTTTATAAACCTCTAAAGTCAGCCCTCAACCTCCTACGTTCCAGGGGAAAGTGTTCCAGCCTACCCAGTCTCTGTAACATCTTTGTAAATCTTTTCTACAACCTTTCCAGAGGTAAACTGATAGTAGGTGACCAGACCTGTACGCTGTACTCCAAAAGTGGCCTCACTAATATCTTGCACAGCCACAACATGACATTTCAACTCCTCTACTTAGTATTCTGACCAATGAAGCCAAGCGTGCCAAATGCCTTCTTCACCACCCTGTCTACCTGTGATGCCACTTTTTTAGGAACGATGTACCTCATCCCTAGGTGTAATGCTATCCCTAATCAAAAATGCCACTCCCCCTCCTCTTTTGCCTCCCTTTCTTTCCTTCCTGTAACATTTATATCCTGGAACATTAAGCTGCCAGTCCTGCCCATCCCTGAGCCATGTTTCTGCAATTGCTATGATATCCCAGTCCCATGTTCCTAACCATGCCCTGAGTTCATCTGCCTTCCCTGTTAAGCCCCTTGCATTGAAGTAAATGCAGTTTAATTTATTAGTCCTACCTTGTCCCTGCATGCCCTGACTGTTTGACACACTTCTGTTCTCAGCTGTACCTGTCTTAGATCGATCTCTTTCCTCACTATCTCCCTGGGTCCCACCCACCACCACCACCACCATCCCCCCACCCCCTCCCCACACTACTAGTTTAAATCCTCTCAAGCAGTTCTAGCAAATTTCCCTGCTAGTATATTAGTCCCCTTCCAAATTAGGTGCAATCCGTCCTTCTTGTACAGGTCACTTCTACCCCAAAAGATATTCCAATGATTCAAAAATGTGAATCCTTCTCCCATACACCAGCTCCTCAGCAATGCATTCATCTGCTCTATCCTCCTATTCCTGCCTTCACTAGCTCGTAGCACTCTGTTAGACAACATCTGGAAGCTCTGTCTTCTCTACTCAAAAAGAGAAAAATACAATTGAAAACAAATGAAGGAAATTGTTTGTCCATTTCCTTGATTCTTGAAGACTCCTTTGAAGGAATAGCTATGTATATGACTTAAATTCAATGACAGTTATGGGTCCAGCCCACTAAACAAAAGAATAGATAAGTAAGATATATAAAATGACAAAATAGTCTTGAACTCTTCATCAGTATCTCCCAATGCATGGAGACTTGTAGTACAGTTGTGGTGTACAGATCTGAGCCAAATGATCTGGGTTCAAATACCATCTATTCCAAAGTTGTGTTACAACATATCTGAACAGGTTAATTAAAATAATGTCAGTGTGCATTTCCCCACTATATAACACTAAATGACCTTTTTTGATAAGACTCCAACTGATGTCTTTTGAAATATAATTTTCCAGGTAGTTTATCTTAAAGCACTGCAGTTTTGCTCAGTAATTGAAACACAGAATTTACCGTGGTTTATTTGTAAATTCAGGGCTGTCTAAAGGCTTGGGGAGGCACGGTCTTTAATTTTGGTCCGAAACTATATTGGACAGTAATATAATTGTAAAATAATATTTTATATCTACAGACTTAAGGGTGGAGAAGTAGAGTTGAAACTTTATTGCTGGAACAGCACAGCAGGTCAGGCAGCATCCAGGGAACAGGAGATTCGACGTTTCGGGCACAGGCCCTTCTTCAGGAAGTAGAACCTAGTGCTTGCAGTATTTGTGTGCCTTTATTGTCTTTAATTTTGGTCCGAAACTATATTGGACAGTAATATAATTGTAAAATAATATTTTATATCTACAGACTTAAGGGTGGAGAAGTAGAACCTAGTGCTTGCAGTATTTGTGTGCCTTTATTCAAATTTAATTAAATTGTGTAATTTTTCTGGTCACGTGCCATTCAATGAGCATTTTGGGGAGGCTCAGGAAAAACAAAAGCCCAGTAACTTTTTCTCATATTTAAAAAGCGGTTTAAGCTTGGATTCTTCACAAGAACAAATTGAGATTAGATCTTCTAGAAAAACTTGTTCCTCTATTTAATCTGAAGATTTTGAACTATGCAGTCATGTTAATTTATATGAAATGCAATGCTTTTATTTACATTGAGCGTCCTTACATATTTACTCACTGTGAGCCATAAACCTTGCAAAGGAATATTCTTACAAATTGGCTTCATTTTGATATCTTTGCACTAACATGCAACACTAATATACATAACATGCCTCATTTTCATTGGGAACTCCACCAATAGATGATTCTGGCACATTTGACTTTGAGTCAAAAAATGATATCACATTAGCTGTTCAAAATAAACAATATGATCAAATTATTAATTGCAATAGCAGATATTTTATTTTGCACATTGATGTGAGCACCAACATGAGTCTTTGAGTTTAGCATAAGTATTTGGTTATGACAGCAATCATGTCAAAATCATTGTAGATTCATCATTTTTTACAACATAACATGCCACAGTTGGAGAGGCAGAAGTTAACAATTCATTATATGTAGTGAAGGAAAACATCTTTATTTTTCATACATAATTAATTGTATAAAGTACATCTTAGTGTCTGAATAATGAATGCTGTGTATAATTTATGTTCTCTGGAATAATGAGAAATTTTGAATTTGGAGGGGGGTGTAGTGATGCAAAGTAGGTAAGGTTTCTTTCATTAGTGCAATTGAATTTAATTAATGGAAGCTCACCAAGTAGTGATTACTGTATCACAAAATTTACAATTCAGGTTTGTCACTAACTCAGTTTCTTTATTTGCTTCTTTTCCAACTATACAGAGTTGCTTTCATTGACTTTAACCTGAAATCTCTGGCAAACAAGATTGCCCAGTCCATTTCTTCCCTTTTCATCATTTTTAATGGTGACAATCCACTTAAATCCCAGTAGCCAACTTCCTGCTCCAAAACCACAGATGGCACTCTGTTAACTACAGAGTGGATAAGAATTTTTGTCTGTCTATGCAGCTGGTTCTCATTTGGGTGAGCGTCCTTCTCATGCTTCATGTATTTCATTGCATCACATACATTAATAGTCCATCCAACTGAAGTTTGTTGTGTTGCAGATAATCTTTTCTAGTACCAGATCTGTGTTTCTGTGACTTGCATTGGCTTGGCAAAAGGATGATTTTTTCTATTGTCTTGCCATGAGAAAGTTGAATTATTGTCAAATTCTGGAAAGTACTGAAATTCTGTGACATAAAACACCGGCAATATTGTGATAGCTTTAAGAAATTGTTGGGTCAGTGCATGACAGTGAGATATGGCTTTCTGCCCACAAGACAATTAAGTTCCTCACCTCAGCCAGATTGCTGTTTTGAGGGTCAGTCATTAAAAGAAACGGAAAGCTGAAGAAATTTGTTCCTGACTTATCATTAAAATGACATGAGTGGATCTTAGAAGTAGGTTCCAGGGAAATGCTGAAAATCTGACAGAAACAATTAACTAATTTGCTATTTGATTTTGCACCTCAAATAAGCCTGCATATGTGTTTTGGAGATCTCAAATCAACGGCGAGCCTGATGTTAATATAGCTCCAACTCAGGCTAAAAGTGCGCAGTAATTTCTCTTTATTGATTATATCGGAAAGCGAGTATAAATCAGATTAGACATTGGCAATTAATTACTTCAGTTTTTCCTTAAAGCAAAATATATACTTTTTGATAAGAAAATATCACTGCTCTCTTCACTTTACTCCTCACCTGATGACTAATGTGTTCTTGGAGATGGGCTTTATTAATAGCAGATCATACTTTCCTTGAATCTTTCTCTCATTTATAAAATTTCAAAAACTCTTGAATCTTTCTAGAATTGTGTATTATATTTCCTTGAATCATATCATACAAGAGGTCCCTATATGACCTTGTATGCCTGTGCTAACTCTTTGAAAGAGCTAACCCACTTCTATGATTCCATCTCTTTCTCATACAATTTTCTTTCAACCTCCAAAATGTATCCAATTTCTTCTGAATGTTATTATTGAATCTGCATCCACTGAACTTTCAAATAGTGCATTCGAACATGTCCTATCTGTTAAGCCACCAAGGCAGACGAAAGCACATAGAGTTAATGAATGTGCATGGCCTGTGTTTTAAATAAATTTTGTCTTTTGTTTGAAAATTGCACATTGCAACTTCTTTTGCTTTTGTTGTTGCTTTAATCCTTAACTTCTAGTTTGATTGCCTGGCATCCTGAGATGGTTTTGCCTCCATGTTAGACAATTGAGAGTTTGAGTGGAGAATGTGTTTTCAAGTCCCATTCCATAGAATTGATTACAAAATGAATGCAGAAATTGAGTGAAGTAATGCAGGAGTGCTGCTTTGTTGGAGGTACCATCCTCTGCTTTAGTTAAGTCAAGATAGCATATTTTTGTTTAATGTGGATTTTGTCACACAGTGGTATTACCGCTACCTCTGCATCAGAAGGTTCAAATTCAAGTCTCACCTCAAGATGTGATATCATGGAAATGTATCATAACAAATCTAACCAGCTTTGATTGTTATTTTTAAAAGAGAGCCTGTTAAAACGATGGTAGAAGATCTCATTAAAACTAGTTGAAGACGAGCATGTGAGTTTTCTCAATGTTTAATTCAACATTTACTACTTTACTAATGACATTCAAATAGTTAAATAATCATTGATTTTGCTGCTGTTTGTTGTACTTGAGTTATGTGAATTGGCCATTTATTTTACTGTATAGTAATTATTTGTAGTGGGAAGGTTTCAGGGCAAGTTGGATACACTTGTGTTGTTATCTAAATGACATTTATTTCTGGAGGTTTTGCATGCGGTCAGCATCTTAAAAACTTCCTTAACTAAAAACTTCTACTGAAATGTATGTAGTTTTGCACAACATTTAGTATGATCCTACAAGTCAAACTCCATTGATGTTTTTGTTTCAGAAAAAAAATAACTGTACCTTTAAAAACTCATAATACTTTTGCCTAGCTAAAAATTTCGAATGTTATGGATTAATGTTAGACAGTATTGTGTTTGAGCAGACAAAGAACCAGCTCAGGAATATATTTTCAGTGTGGACAGATGCAATACGATTCTTTCACTGAACTGCAATTAACTTCCAACAGAGCATCACAAAATTCAAAAGCAAATTGTAACCTTGGAAAGGATTGTAGATTTGAAAAAAAGATAGCGGAAGTAAGTGTACTATCAAGAGTTAGCTGTGCAGCTGTGTATTTTCCTCATTCTTTCTTGCCATGATTTACATTTCCATCTATATATGATATTATAATAACATAATTAAAATTAAGCATTGTTAGACTTTAGTATAAGCATGATATAAAATGAGGGATTGCAATTGCAGAAATGATATCCACTATGGACAACCATAATGCTACAATGTTAAAGAGGTGTTTGTTGAATTGGGATTGGATAGCTTAGGAAATGATGGACTGAATGCCATACTTAGCTTTAGCACGCCACTGAGAATTACATAATCAAATTTTGTTATTGTTTTAAATTATACACTATAATGCTAAAGTAAGTGATAATTAATTACAGCAATGGCATATCATAATTTTCCTGCTTCGGGACTTCATTGCTATACGCTGTCAGAAATTTATTATAACTGTAATGAGAAATATCATTGATAATCAAGCAACTCAACTCCAGAAGCTAGACAAAGTTTAAATGTTTTATTTTATCACCCAAATAGTCCATTTGTTTCTCTTTATTATTGTTATGCAAAACAAAATAAACTTGCAATAGATTCCCTCAATAACTAACTTCTGAGTTTATTAAAAGCTAAATATATTGTTACAATAAGCGACAAAGTCATTTATCAATTAAGCTACTTTGCAAGATTAAACTGAACCTGCCTTTATCCCAAATGTATGCACAATTATATACAAACAGAACAAGAGAACACCAATCTGCAGAGGATTATACATGGGGGGGGGGGGGGGGGGGGGGGGGGGGAACTGTGGAAGATGCAATGAATTTACTTCTTACAGATGCTTCGACAATCTGTTGATGAGATTGATTGCCATTTGTCACAGAGCAACTGAGGAAGACCCTCATGGGATTTTAACTGGGAAACAATTGGGAACACTGACATTTTATAATTTTAATATTCACAAACACTGCATTAAGACTGAGTAAGAAAAAGCATTCCTCCTTTTGCAAACTTGTCCAGCAATTGCCAGCTTTCTTCCAGTTCCCACTTCACAGGAGAGGCAGAATTTGACACATCCAGCTTGGAAGATTTTTCTTTTAATATCTCAAGTCTTTTTGCAAAACAGAATCTAAAAGTCCAGAGACTGTTGCGAGGTTACCTTCAACCCAAGCCCCTTTCCAAAACAGTCTGTTTTCCTAGCCATTAAGACCATAGAAGGGATCTCTTCACCTCTTTTAAAAGCTTTGGCTTGTATTCTTTACAAAGTCAGACACCTTTTATAAACAGCAGTTAATCCATCGTTCTTTTTAACAGTTGACTTAAATCCAAAGAGCCACATGGTAGACCTTTTGCAACTAAGAAATTGGTCAAATCTTCCATTCCCAGTTCCTATTATCTGTAAAAACATATGATTTTTTTTCAGTAAGTCCAATCTTTCAAATGAAGTGCAATGATCCACTGTCCTATCTGCTGCCTCAGGTGGGTGTAAATTCTTTATTAAAGGAAAAAAATCAAAGTTCTCCCAGTATACTGGCCAGTATTCCTTCAGATTATGCAGCCATTATAACTTTGTTGTATGTAGGACTTTGTGTTTGAAGTTGACTGTTTGTTTCTTTCATTATGATAGCAAATTCACTTAGAAATGTCATTGGCTGTAAAGTGCTTGGGATGTTCTGAGCTCATGAAATGTTTGTGTGTGTGCACGCGCTTATACACATGCAAACTTCTTCCTCCTTTTGAAAATAAAAACACGTTTGATCTGTGTGTGAGCTGTGAATACTGCCTACACTCTCCACTGAGGTAACTTGGTGTCTTATAAGAAAAATGTAGACTTTTCTCTGAAAAATATGTGCATGTACATTAATCCAGAAGAAAGTACATAATTTACTGAACCAGTTCTGAGCATAAATGGATAGGGCATTTGCATCTTTTTCAGCCGACCTTAACCTTTTCAGTTGTGCTTTTTTCTTTAAAAGTAGAGGGAAATGTGACCCACTTTGCAAGGCAGCTCATAGAACATCTTTAATTAGAAGTACCATGCAATCAGCAGTTCCTTAGCCTAATGATCAATTGCATGTAATCTCCTTTGACCTTCCTCATTTCTTTGACTTTCATTAATGTTAAATAGCAAAGTTGATTTGAAATTCAGTCATTTTACATATGCATTAATGAGAATGGAACTGAGTTGTGCAAAGTAGATTAAATCCCCTGGTCTGTACTTCACTGTTGGATTGGGAAGGAAAAGAGAAGTGTGGGTTATATATTCTGGTATGCTTGCTACCAGTACAAAATTAGAGCAGGTGTTAAATCATTTTGCCCTCCAAGCCAGCTCCACCATTCAGTGAGGTCATGGCTGATCTTCCACCTTCGCTCCACTTGCCCATCAGAGAAGACCTCTGATAATGTAAAGGTCAAAGGAGCACTTAAATTATAAATGATTGCAGCAGAAGGCAATATAGGGTGGCATTGGCACAATAAAAAACAGGTTGTGATCATTTATAAATAACAAAAATAATTATTCACAACAAATGCCATTTGAGGAAAAAACAAAATGGCAATAGTTATGATCTGAAAGTATTGATCTTTGTGTTGAGTCTAGAAGGTTGCAAAACGCCTAATCAAAAGAGGTACTGATGTTTCCCGAGCTTTACTGGAGCAATATAGGGGACCAATGATGGGTCAGATCTCAGTTGCTGCCTGATCTGAGTACTCCAGCATTTTCTTTGTATTTACAATGTCAAAGTTCCACATGCTGTCTCCACCTCTGCTCAGTCTCCCTATTTCTGAGTAACTTGATTAAATTTCAGCTTTTAAATTGCTGCTGATACAAACAGTTCAATTGCATCTATTGTTCACAGATTTCAATGACATTTTAAATAAACACCAAACCATTTTAATTTCCATGTTGTCTTTTATTTTGCCTTTTCTCTTTTCCTCCAAATGTTCCTCTATAATGTCCTTTTTCTTTCAGTGTCATATTGCTGCAAAGAAAACCTCTCAACACTTGCCTTCCTTCAGTCTTTCCCCCGTCACATACTGATTTGAACGATGAGATTAGTTTTTAAAATGTTGGTATTTGACTGAAAATTCACACAAAAAGTCAGTTTCTCAAATCACGTAAGTGCCAACAGTGTAAAATGTTTCATGAGATTTAATAGTTGGCACAGAATGGCCAATTTCCGCAACTAGTTTAACTCGTGGGTGAGTTATTTAATCTGTTGTAATATAAAAATGAACTAATGCCAACTGAAGGGGCAACATAAGTTCTAGAATTTCAGATAAAAAGCAAATACGCTGCCTAATGTGGAGAGTGGTCGAAAGGTTGGTACTCTTAAGTCTGGGACAGCAATTTGTCTCTATGAGAGTCTCCTCAGGACCAGAGTGCTTGCTCAGGAGTTACACTGAGTCTGCATGGACTGCTACATTGATTTTCACCAACCCCCCACCCCCACCCCACCACAACCAGCCATTGATAAAATACATGCATTAATTCACTGAACCATTAAAGGACTTTGAAAGCACAATGTTCTGAGACACTTACAAACATTACCTATGTCTAATAATTTATTCTGTGGTTTCAGTGCTTTTATTTTGCATTATTGAAAGCGTTTGCAGGTTTGCTGGCAGTTATTGATTTATGAGGGGATGTGATAACCAAAATCTAAGTGCCTGATGTGAATCTATAGGAGAGGAGGCTTCTGTCTTTTGCTTGCAATTAAATAGTAATGTGTGCCTTGCTTGGGGCTATTGCAGTACAAATTCATTGAGCCATATTGACAAGGCTTGTGAAAAGAAATGAAAATGGATGCAGCAGCCCAGCTTATTGCCTATTTGGTATCATACTGCAGGCTGAAATTGACTAAAACATTCCAATTTTAATAGTTGCAGCAATCAATCGCATTTTTGTTAATTTCTGTAAAATGGTTAGATGTTAATACTGGCATCAGGCAATAAAAATGAGATTCAGTCCAGGTGCCCCCTTGGGTAATGGCTGCAAGTGGTTGCCTCAACATTGTGTTCTGCACTGAGCATTCCTCTTATTACTTGCAGAGATCTCAGATTTAGGTTAATAAGTCAATAGCTGATACAAAATTTCTACTCTCTGTTCTGAACAGTGTTACTCAAAAGTGAGGCAGAGTGATGTAAAACTGCAATGATGACTGCCTGTTGTGATGTTCATTAAAAATATCATAGTGCTTCGCAATGAGCCTGTTTGACGTCATAAAATGTAAATTGAACCCCCCTTTTTGAAGATGCTCTCCTGCATGTAAGTTAGCTACTTTCAGGCTGAACATATCCTCATGTTATGTATGAGCCAATAAATGAAGTAAGGAGTTATAAAATCAACATTGCATAAAAGGCCATTTGATTAGATTAGATTACTTACAGTGTGGAAACAGGCCCTTCGGCCCAACAAGTCTACACCGCCCCGCCAAAGCGCAACCCACCCATACCCCTACATTTACCCCTTACCTAACACTACGGTCAATTTAGCATGGCCAATTCACCTGACCTGCACATCTTTGGACTGTGGGAGGAAACCGGAGCACCCGGAGGAAACCCACGCAGACACAGGGAGAACGTGCAAACTCTACACAGTCAGTCGCCTGAGGTGGGAATTGAACCCAGGTTTCTGGCGCTGTGAGGCAGCAGTGCTAACCACTGTGCCACCGTGCCGCCGGATTTGGTCCATCAAGTCTGTCAATTGTTACGGTACAAACATGACTAGCTAATTTGAGGTAGAATACTATCACAGATCTTCCCTTCTTGAAAAAAATATTCATCATCTACCTGTTTGGATATAGTTTGTCACTCTTCCCTGGGTGGTAGGACATGAATGTACACTGCCTGACCCAGTGCTCGGGACAAAGCAGTGTACCTCAAGACTGCATTGTCCTTTCTAACATTGTAAAATAAACAAACCCAACAAAACAATTTAGACAGCCCCTAAGGGGGCACTGTAATTAAATTCAAATATCAAAGGAAACAAAATATTTTGTGGTGATCATACAGTCCAGCCCCTGTGGTAGAAAACCTGGACCCCCTTTCTGAGGAAACCCTAGCACAGATGTAATCACTAAGGAATTGCAGACACACAGGTTAATTGACCCTCTCCACAGCCCATAGCCTGAACTTGCTAATGGTCATCTGGCCAGGCCCAGAGGAAAGCCCATGAGGAGATCTTCTGATTTGCCTTCCCCACCCCACACTGGGTGCCCAAAGACCAGGAGTGTGGAACTGAAATGCAACCAAATTGTTAATAGTAGTCCATTTAAAAGAAAGAAAGAGGCTGAAGCCTTTAACAATCTATTTAGACATGGTCCATAGATTCTTGAAGTCTGCAAAAACTTCAAGTAATCGGGAAACTGTGAACTGACTCAAGATAAGTTGCACATTGCTTTTACATGTAATACTCTCAATCCTAGGTCCTCAATGGATAGGGGGAGGGCAAAGCTGTGAGGACAAGTCCAGATGGTAAACAAAGGTGTGGAACTGAAAGGTTTGCAGCAACAACCCATATTATGTCCAATACTCAATCCCTCCAGGATAGCAATTGAATCTGTCCTGTCCAGCATTCTAAGTGAATGGTGACTTTGACCTTCAACTCTTGCCAGTTTATCAACCGGGATTCCTCAGGAAAGCCAAGATGGATTCCCAAGTTGAAGTACCTGAGCTCCTCTGGTGGGGAGTCTGACCATCACTGATTGAAGTGTCTGAAATGTTTTCTCAAATTAAATCTTGCAGAACACCCCATGTAGTTTATTCCTGATACTCTCACATCCTTGGTGCTAGGCCTGTGTACATGAGGTGAACAACATCCGTGTAAGCCAAAAGGACTACCTCCAGGCTAAATGTACACACATCCAGTATTTTCAACAAGTGACTCAGGAATGGCTCCTTGCAAATTGAATATCAGGGAAGAGGCAGCGCTGACTCCTTCCTCTCCTGAAGTGAAAGTGTAATTAATGTAAAGGACACGATAACTTTAATTGCACTCTGTGGCAGTGTACAGAAGTCTGATCAGGGTGAAAAACTTTGTCCAAATCCAAATTCTTAGCAGTTTCTGAAGAAATAATTCTGAATTATCCACCTTCTCAACCTTCTCCTGATCAAGGGGCAGGAAGGCTGCTGTCAGACCATTCCTCTCAGAAAGATGAATTGAGATCTGGACCAAATGGATATCATCATAGTTTGTCCTGGGACAGTGTTGTTACAACTGGTTCAGATCTACGATGTAGGAGGTCATTGGTGTGAGCTATAAAGATTTTCTTCTCCATTCTGGGGAGGAAGACCAGGTACTAGATTTGAGGTGGGCAGAATGACACCTGCTTCTTTTTGATTGATTCCTTACAGTGTTAATACAGAAAAACAATGCAAAAATTGAGAGAACAGCACTCTCATACTCCCCAATCACTCTCTTCATCTTAACCAGGGTTCAATAACTGCTTTGGGACAAGTAGTCAGATTTGTTTGCTGGACTTTGCCACCTTTCCATATTTTATCCCATCACTGTCCAATTCTACAATCCATTTACCAGATTCAGGCACTTTGAGGTGAGTGCAAGTTAATTAGAAGCTTCTTTGGGGTGTCAGACATGTATCATGCATCTCAATTCCATTAAACTTTGCATCATCCCAATTGGATGGATTGCAGTTTGAAACATGGTTCAGTTCTTCTGACGTCTCTGTACATAGCTTGTATTTAACCAGCTGCTGCACCCCTGGTGGATTCCACCAATGGAGTCTGTTGTGGGGTATGTTCACTCTCTTTTGGGAACATTTTGCCATTAGATGGATATTTGGTTTTCGCTATATTCCCATGCAACTCTTCCACTTAGTGAGACTTCACCTTGATTTTCTCATGGCTTGTTTGAGAATTACTTATTGTCACTTGCATCATACAGTGAATAATACAGTCAATTACAGAGAAAACCTTCATCTGTCACCACAATCTGGCACCATTGTGAATGGTTTAAGAATAAAGAGTAAAAAGATATAGCTGAGAGTCCATCTTCATTCCACAGCCTCCACCATGAGTCCTGAGTTGACTCATCTGCGTCACCTGGACTGCTACCTCTCCTCCACCACCTTGCCCCTGCCTGCGCCGGATCCACCAATGTAGAAGTCACCACTCTTTTGGCATCATTTCTTCCCTGTTGCCAAATCTCATGTAGAATTCACACTTGCTCTGCTGCTCCCTCGCCAATAGCCAGGAGCCCCTGCTCTGGCTCTACCGTAACCAGGAGTCCCTGGCTCTGCTGCTGCCTCAATAATGCCAGGAGTCCCCGCTCAGGGTATACCACACTTCCAGTGCTGGAGCCACCATCTGGTCAGGACCCCACTCTGGGCCTACTGCAAGTCCTGTTAGCCCCTTTGTAACTTTACCATGAGCTGTAGATTAGATCTCTAGCTCCTATCACCTTCTCAAGCTCCTACTGGTCTCCTTTTATGGCTGTTATTTTATATGCATGTTTTACTATCATCCAAATCATTCATCAATTAAAAAATAGGAAGAGGAGACCATTTACCAATTGGCCAACTTTGCTTTCAATAAGGTCATGGCTAATCCTCTACAGCCACACCATTTTCTGACACTATCCCTCTATTCCTTGATGTTTTTAACATGTAGAAATCTATTGATTTGAAAGTATTCCATGACTGAGCCTCCACAGAGCATGGGGCACAGAATTCTAAAGATTCACCACATAAAGCTGAGGTCCTGTTGCCCCAGGCAGCTGGATATAAAAGATATCGACATAATTTTAAAGGAATACGGATAAGGAATACACCCTTTAGCATTGACGTATATCCCTCTATCAATATCTAAGCTTGGATAACTTAGTTGTTATTACATTGCTTCTTGGATGAGTATGCTATTTGCTGGTGGCTGCCACTTTCCCAACGTTACAAAAATGACAACTTTCAGAAGTTTTTCACTAATTGTGTTGCACTTTTGGAAGTGAGCTGGCTGAAAAGTTGACTGATCAGCTCAAGAGAAATTTTAAAAATAAGTCTTTTTCTCCACTCCAAGTTAAGTTTTGAAAAAGGTCGATTAAGATATTAAGTTCATTACCCATTGCACTGTTCATAGAGATTCAAGAATGAAGCTAAATTATGTATCTCTTCATAATGGGAGGCACAGTGGCTCAGTGATTAGCACTGCTTCCTCACAGCACCAGGGACACAGGTTTGATTCCAGCCTTGGGCGACTGTCTGTGTGGAGTTTGCACATTCTCCCCATGTCTGTGTGAGTTTCCTCCAGTTTCCTCCCACAGTCCAAAGATGCACAGATTAGGTGAATTGGCCATGTTAAATGGCCCACAACATTCAGGGATGTGTAGTTTAGGTGCATTAGCCAGGGTAAATGTAGAGTAATAGGGTAAGGGATTAGGCCTGGATGGGTTATTCTTCGGAGGATCGATGTGGACTTGTTGGGCTGAAGGGCCTGTTTCCACACTGTAGGGATTCTAAATAGTAATATCACACGCCACGTCATTCAACTTGTCATTATGGTATTGTAGCTTCTTCCACTATCCAAGCATGTGCGATATATATGTCTTATGGACATCATCCATATCCTGAGATTAAGTGTAGGACAAGATGAGAGGTGAAAATGGCTCCTACCTTTGCAACCTCTGTGATTGGCTGCAACAAAGATTTACTGTTCTTTTTAGCACAAGACTGTGTATCTCACTGAAACAATAAAATAAGGTCCCAATGTCTGTTGTATCAGTAATTAGCAAATTACAAGGTTGTCTTGCTGGGCCTGGGTGTCCCTGGAGAAGGAGGACACAGTGTCTACCAACACCCAAGAGGTTTTCAGGGAGAGGTGAGCACAGTGGGGTGTGGAGTGTTGTATTTCCCCTTCGACTCGAATTTTGAGTTAATCCCTGCCTTCCCTTACACTTTTTTTGATCACTCACTATTGCCCTTTGTTGAGAAAGGCAGTGCTTGTCACTGGCAACCTGGGTGTTTCCTTCCTGGTGGTGGAATATGAATGAAGATTTCTGCACTCGTTGTCCTTCACACAGTCCTACACCTGCACACAAACAACATGGCTGCTGGGGAATAAATAAGCACTGCTGCTGTTGGTAGTAATGTCAGGGTTCATAAAAGAAGAAGAAAAAGAATGTAAGAGAGAGCAATTTTACTATCAGCTGACCTTGAGAGAGAAAACAATGATGTGACATCAAGCATATGTAGAGTTGCAAAGGATTTTTAAAAATGGATAGTGCACATTACAAAAAGATGACAAAAGCATATATGATTTCAAGTCCCTAAATTGTAATGTTTTGACCAGATGTTGTTTAATTGATGTCTTGTATCCTCAGCATTTGTAAATGTTTCATTTTCCCTTTGAGTTCTCAGTGTTCTGAAGCTTCAGTTTGATCAACTCTGACACTGGATGCTTTTTGTTTTTGACACGTTGAGAAACAGCACTTTCTCCATATGGCCATAGTATCAACCCATCTCTGTACTCTTCCAGAAGCTGCTACCTGAAACAACTGGTTTGAGTGTTCAGTGTGAGAGTCTGGGTTTCGAATAAATAATTGCAACTAATGTCTTTTGTCTCCAGTATGTGAAACTTACGTAAATCAGGAGATGGGGGATTCTTCACACCTGTATAGGTGGACAAGTTGCAGTTCCTGTTGATTAAAAAATGTTCATTTCAGTTCAGCTAATTTTGTTTATTCTACATTGGTTTCATAATGCTTGGCTCTTCCGAACTGCTGCAATCTTTATGGTCTAGGGGAACCGACAGTAGTTAGATAGAAAAAGAGAATTAAAAAAAATTTTACACTTTAAAATGGTCCATTGTACTGGCACCAGAAGAAGAACTCCCCATTCCCACTCCCTCAACGTTCCCTGTGGACTGGAAATTTATTCCATCACACTGTCAGGCAGAATATTCCGAATCGTAACAGCATATTGCATAAGGAGATTTTCCCTTCTGTTCCTGCTGTTTTTCCCAACCTACTTAAATTAGTCTCCCCGGTTCTCTGTCCTTTTACTCATGAAATGTGGGCATTGCTGTCAGTAGAAACCTTTGTTGCCATTACCTAAATGCCCTTGAACTGAAGGGCCTCCAAGGCCATTTCTGTGTCAACCACCTTACTATGGAGCTGTATTTATATGTGGACTAGAAGAGATCAGGATGGCGCATTTTGTTCCCTAAAGGACATGTACAATCACATTTTTTTATGGCAATTGATCCAAGGTTTTTAAAGGGCACCATTACTGAGGCTTATATTGAGAGCTAATGGAACAGATTCTTCCTGTCCACTCTGTTCAGACCATGCATGATTTTGAAATCCTCTCAAAACTTTACGAAACAACATCCACGAAGAATAGCTTCAGCTTCTCCAACCTGATGTACAGCTGAGGTTCTTGCCCCTGGAACCATACCCATGAATATTGTTCATGTCCCTCTCTAATGTGTCAACATTCTTCCTAGTGTCATGCCAGATTTAGACGTAATGCTATAGCTGAATCCAAACCAGGTCTTTTTTTTCACTCAGAGCTTCATGAGGTTGCCTTTATACTCTGTTTCTATTTACGGCATGTTTTATTAGCCACTGATTTAAGCTGCTCTGTCTTCAGTGATTTTTACACATACATCCCTAATGTCTTTGCTCCTACATCCCCTTAAAATGATTGTGTACTGGCTCTTCTCAGTCTTCCTATCTGATAAAATCCCTTCCCATTTCTCTGTGTCTATCACTTGTCCACTTTAAATCCTTTTGAAGTCTATTCACTATCCTCATAGTTTGCAATGCCTGCAATTTTTTTTAAATTGACCTCTATATGGTCAAATCTATGTCACACACATATACATATACAACAACACAAACACACACACAGGTCACAAATATTGCACAACCTCATAATCCACTGATTAGTTGTTTACCACCTTGAACAATAAAGTAGAACTGCCTGGAAAGCACACCAGCTTACAGCATCAGGTCAGAGACTAGGTGTGCTGAAATGAGGAACTAATCTCCGTCCTCTTTGGAGCCTATTGTCTCAAAGATAATTAGACAAGAATGTAATAGAATAGCCTTCAGTTGCCTACAGAAGTAGGGTACATTATCACTGGAATAGTAGCAATGTTTGCACCGAGTAGTTGAGGCTATTTGTAAATAGTTTATCTCAGTTGCCAGTGGTAGCTTTCCAGTGCATTATTACGAGTTGGAAACAGCTGTCAGTGGTTGCTGTCTGGTAGGCTACTATTATCAGCAGGAACTGGTCATACTGATTGCTACAATGGGCTCGTGCTGACATTGAGCATTGGAGGATGATGAACAGTGACACACAGTTCTGAAGGCCTCAGGATCTTAATTTAACTGTTTCTCCATTACAACTTTATGATGAATATTGACAACATCAATATATGAAAACGGAAGTATATCAGATATGCTCTGAATAAACTACACCTGCGTGTACATCATATGCAATTGTGAAAGATTTGGAAGAATTTACGGAAATGCTCATGAAATAAAAGCTGTTAATGAGGGGAAAGCAAAATGAACACATGAATAAACAATAAAAAATGTTATTGCAAAAAATTAAATGATGCATGATTGCACATGTAAATCATAAATAAACAATTTATTTGTAAAATTAATATCCAGGAAAAGTTGCTGCTTCTTGAGATATTGTAGTTTTATTAAAGACATGGGTTTTTCTTCACATGTTTTGCAATGTTCTCTGCACTTAGACCCTGCGTATGCTTTTGGTAATGATAAGGCCATTCCTAATTTTCTTTTGGTTTGGAGCTGAGTTGAAATTTGATTTTGAACTTTGAGCAGCAACTTGATTTAAAGAAAAAACTGAAGAGAACAAATTCAAATGTTTGCTGTTGGAAACTGACCAGGAAAAATAATGTAGTTAAATTACTGCTGTGAGGATACTATAGATATTTCTGCATTGAAATGTTGCTATGTTAAGGGACTGGCATGCTAAATTGGTCACTCAAGGGAGGACCAATGCTGGAAAGAAAGAAATACAAAGAGTGAACTAGTGCCGTTTGTGTTTTGGGCAGGAGGTAATTTTGTTTTGAAGGCTTCCAGATTGGGGCTGTTTTTGGCTTTTGCATTCTCTCGCTACTCTCCAGTTTAATGACTTTTTGGGAATTCTGACAAAAGAGGCCCAGTCTGTAAGAAATAAATAAGAAATCTCCAGAGTTCTGCAAAAGCTATTTGTATTGACCAGTGACCTCCGAATTCACACTAAATATACGGTTCTACACGCTGTAATATAATCTTTCATCAGAGATTTCATGGAGGACTGATATTCATCAGTTAAGATTAGATTAGATTACTCACAGTGTGGAAACAGGCCCTTCGGCCCAACAAGCCCACACCGCCCCGCCGAAGCGCAACCCACCCATACCCCTACATGTACCCCTTACCTAACACTACGGGCAATTTAGCATGGCCAATTCACCAGTTAAGTGTTTATTGAACTGGCAAATTATGAGTCTTTAGGGTTTTTTTTCCTGTGTTTCCCTTAAATGTGTCTGTTTGAGAGTGGGGGTGTTTGTGATCAAAGAAGATTGGACTTGGATTGTAGGTATTAATTAGATTGTCTTGTAGTTTGTTTATGTTCTGCTCAAGTTACATTCTTAATAAATCATTATTTTTTGTGATATTTTTAAAATCAGCCTGTTTATGATCCACCTCTGGAACAGGAGGGACCTGAACACAAACCTTCTGGCTCAGCGGGAAGGATACTACCACTGTGCCACAAGACCCCTCTTGTTTCTGTAATAAATGTGGTGTCCATGATCTCTTATATGTGAAGTCTGGCGAGGAACTGTTGAGCAATTTTGAATGTTTTTAATTTCACTGTGTTGCAAATCAAGTGATAGGGACAAGCAAGCCAAAGCAAATCAGACCCTGTGTCCTAAGAGTGGAAAGGAGAAAATAATTAAGCAAGGTTCCACCAAGTTCATTTAGAAAACCAGAGATATTCCAAGAATAACTGCAGTGGAGTGCAGTGAGGATGTCACCTAAAAACTGCTCTGTATCCTCCCTCTATTTCTCAAATAGTTTCTTCAAAGAAAGTACAATAAAAGAAATAATTTTTTTAATGACCAGTGATCATTTCTGCAGAACTAGTCTGTGTCTTCTCTCTCTCTCTCTCTCTCTCCCTCTCTCTGTCCCCCCAACAGCCATACTGCAAGTCCTTCATTCTCTATTTCTCCACAAAGTTCTACAAAGAAATTACCCAAAAATAGAAAGAAGCATCTGCCCACAGATTTACTTCCAGACCTTGATCATCGGCTGAAATTTCACGCTGTCCCTCTCTTTTTATCTCCAGCATGTGGTTGGTTTCTTACAGGCTTCAGTTCAAACTAACTGCCCCTGCTCATTGTAGTTTGTGCTGCCTGATCAGCTCTGTTTCACTGAGCACCGGCCAGTCAACTCATAGTCAGAGCAATGGGTGAGGCAGGGTCTCTGAATTTGAGCTGCATACAATGAAAGTGAGGAACCCAGCACCAAGGACCTGGGTTCAATTCCAGTCTATGTGGAGTTTGTATGTTCTCTCCATGTCTGTGTGGGTTTTTGGCAAGTGCTCAAGATTGTTGGATGGCTGTATGTGCAATATGATTTGAGTACAAGAATAATGAAGACTTGCATCAGTTGTATAAGAGCTTGTTTAGACTACACCTGGTCTACTCTGTGCAGTTTTGGTCTCCTTCTCTCAGGAAATATGTTATTGCCATAGAGGAAGTGTAAGAAATTTTCACCAGAATTGTTCCCAGGATGATCAAAGGGATTATCCTATGAAGAGAGGTTGGGTAAATTGGGCCTGTATTCTCTAGAATTTTAAGCAATGAGAGATGATCTCATTGAAACTTAAAATACTTAAGGGCATAGACAGGGCAGGTGCTGGTAAGGTTTTCACAGGTTGGTGAATCTAAAACCAGAGGGGAACCCATTTAAAAATAAGGAGAATACGGCTGAGAAGAGGAGAAATTGTTTAACTCAGGGTTGTGAACCTTTGGACTGTTATGTCATAGAAAGCTGTGGAAGTTCATCATTCAGTCTGTTTAAGGGAGACACTGATAGATTTCTGAATAGCAGTTATGGGGAAGGGCTGTGTAAAAGGCATTGAAGTGGTCAAGCAGGCATGATCATATTGAGTGGCCTCCACCAGTCCCAGTGGGTGAATTCCAGAGGGTGAGTGACTGGCACAGAGAGAATGAGTGAGTCATCAGTCAGTCCCCAGTTCACAGGCTACCTGTTAAATACTGGTAGATCACAACTGCGATCTGCTGATATATTTAGGCACAAAATGATTTCTAGTTAGATTTACCAGCATTTATGTTTGCTTCCAGAATATACCAGTTACTCAGATTGGAAAGAAGATAAACACTGTTGCAGTTTTCTATCAACTGAATCTAATAGAAAATTCCTTCTGGGAATGCAGATTTGTCAGAAGCATCCACCTTGCCAAAACATTCTTTTCATAAACAGATACTCCGAGACAGTTCCTTACATTGATGTCAGTTGGAAACCTTTCTTTAGTCCTATTTTCACAAAGTAATTAACACAATGAGTCATGCAGACATTAGTGTACCAGATTTAGGAATATCATGAAAATGTATTGAGTTTGCACATACTGTCAACAACAAATTAATATTCATGTACTTCCCATGGACTGAGCATTGCAACTTGCAGTATCAATCACTTTTATTGGAGAAACTATAGCTCACATTTAACTGGACAGATACACAAGTGGATCCAGTCCAGTAATACATTTCTTCCATTCTTGATATGTCAGATTTGCACACAGCTTGTTTAATAATGTAAACCATCAACAGCATCTAAATCTCTCATATCTTGATTAGATGTTCTATCAGATGAAATGCTGATGCACAGCTTGTCTGAATAAAGCTCCTGAATTTATAATAAATATTCATGGGTTCAGAAGAGTTTTCGCTGCCTGTTCTCCGAGACATTAATTTGTGCCATTTTACAGAAATTCTGGAAGGAAAGGCCAGACCAATGACTTCGTCACTTCAAAATAACTCTGTTGGTTTTACTTTTTACAAAAACATTTGAAATTCTGGGAATTTTGCCCAGAAAGGTCTTGAAGAAAATGTTTGCCAAATGATGATTTTATATTTTGTGAATGCTTAGGGGATCAGCATCCTGAAGTCATCCAATTTTGTAACTCATCTGCTGCATCAAGTTCCAGTATATAAGTGAAAGAAAGCTGCATTCTTTAAAACAAGTACATCTAACCTTGGAGAATAAAAGACTATTTCAGTAACAAAAGTATGGCTGTTTTTTTCAAGTCCATGGTCATAGTACAAACTAACTGTACAAATGGCACACTCCACATAAACTGTCCCAGCAAATCTTAATCTGACTAATTTTGGTCATTTTTCTTATTGTCTCGATTAACCTACAAGCTCATTTTTGACAACTTTCTTTTACGTTCCAGTCACTTGCGTATTCTTATCCCCATCTAAACTAACCCCATGTTGCTCCTGACCATTTTTTGGATTAAAAACCAAACCAAAGTAATTTACAACTGCACCTGAGAAATGCACTGATATAACTATACAAAGGCCAACATCCTGTCACCTTTTGTTTACATGTGCACTGTACATAGGCTGTGGCTAGCCACCTCAAAGCTAATCCCTCAACTAAGGAGACTTTCTGCATCTCCTCTTTATTTTTTTCTTCACTGCGGTAGTGCTTATTTTTCCCCAGTACCCATGTTGTGTGTATGCAGTTGTGAGATACAGTGAAAGACACAAGGTGCAAGAATCTTTAATAAAATTTCCACCACCATGAAGAAAGGAAACACCCGAGTGGCCAGTGACAAGCAGTGCCCTTCACATCAAAGGGCAATGCTGCGCAATCAAAAAAGTGAAGGGGAGGGCAGGGATTAAATCAAAATAGAGTTGGAGGCAGAAATAAAACACTCCACTCCCTTCAGTGCTCATCTCTCCCTGAGCAGCTTGGGGGTGAATCCCCTATTTATTTTTTTTTTAAATACACTCCTGTTATTTTTTCCCTTTCTTTTTTATAAACCCCCACACTACCGCCTAACTGCGGTAGTGCTTATTTTTTCCCCCAGCACCCATGGTGTGTGTGTGCAGGTGTGAGACACAGTGAGAGACACAAGGTGTACGAATCTTTTATTCAATTTCCACCACCAGGAAGATAGGAAAACACCCGGGTGGCCAGTGACAAACACTGCCCTTCACATCAAAGGGCAGTGCTGTGTGATCAAAACAGTGAAGGGGAGGGTAGGGACTAAATCAAAATAGAGTTGGAGGCAGAAATAAAAGACTCCACTCCCTTCAGTGCCCATCTCTCCCTGAGCAGCTTGGGGGTGAATCTCCTATTTATAATCTGTCACCACTGCTCCCTAATTGGCCCAGGTTAACAACTCAAATCAGGGATCTGATGGTCCATGAAATCCACCAGGCTATGGTTCCAATCACTGCATACACCATTCTTCACAAAGGGACAGAATTTGCAGCAAGTGACTCCTATCAAGTTGGAAGGCATAGAGTGTGTCTGAAATATAACATTGTTGTAGGGTTGTTAGTGAAGAACAATAATTTGAAGTTATCACAAATGTTGATAAATCATAAACCTGGATGCAATATTAATCCAAAATAAAGAGGTAATCCTACCACTTTGTATATCATTGGTGTGGCCACACTTAGTGCAGCTGCAATATCTTTTTTTAAAAACTAAGAGAACAGACAGAAATATTATGGTGGTGGAATGATTAGAGGTATGATCATCCAAATTGGCCAGGTACAACTTGTTAAAGAGGAGGTGGAGAGCTTGTTTGATTACAGTGTTTTAGGATTGTAAAGGGCACATAGAACAACATGTTTCTGAATATATCCATTCCCTCAATAATAAGTTCATATAAAACAAAACTCAAAATTAGTGGGAAGAGTTCCAAAATGAACCCATAACCCCATCAACGTGAACTCAACTTGTACTTATAGTCTCTGT
The DNA here is from genome assembly GCF_004010195.1 of Chiloscyllium plagiosum. Taxonomy (NCBI): domain Eukaryota; kingdom Metazoa; phylum Chordata; class Chondrichthyes; order Orectolobiformes; family Hemiscylliidae; genus Chiloscyllium; species Chiloscyllium plagiosum. Next base: position 19,347,132 of record NC_057738.1, read on the forward strand.
TTCAGCAGAATAACCATATTTTGTTCAAATGCAAGCATTTACCTGTGGAGAATATTGGGCCCCAACATAGCTAAACACTCAAAGACTGTTGAATTGTTAACTTTTGACCTTTTTATTCTAAGTTTCTATTAAAAAGGATTTTACTGTTAACTATTACCTTATTTCCTTATTTTTCTACTTAATCTAGGAAAGTCTGTAATACTTTTTAACTTTGTTTTCTACTTTAATATTTTGTACCTAAGGTGGCAACATTATACACTTTTCACTGTACTCCTGTACCTCTATGCTTGAGTACAAATAACAATAAAATCTTATTGATTTGAAACTGATATTTCATATTTAATCAATCAGTCCAGTTCTGTCAGCAAAACCTGAAAGCAGTTGAAACACATTTGAAATCCTTGATCTCCATTGACAGTATTTCAGCATGTACAACAGCAAGTTTGCAAGTTCTCTTGTCCTGCAATTACTCTCTGCAAATATTGATGGATACTCTCTTTAAATGTTAGAGAAAAATCCCTTTATTCATTCCCCACAATAGCTGCAATTCAAACATAATGTGGCCGGTGCTTGGAAATGTTTCTAAGATAAAAAGAAGAAAATTTATAAAAGGAACTCACAATTCTCCAATATATTTTCAATGGGCTGGTATTATGTTTAAATAATGGTCAAGAGAATTTATTGTGAATGTGAGGTGTTTTCAGTCTAATATTTACTGAATGCAATGTCAAACATTTCAGAAACAATAATGTCATGTTCAAAGAGGCATCAATACTGGACATCATAGATCTGCACTCCTACATACACCTGATTGAGCTAGCCTAGACATTCAGTGTCATGGCTGAACTTTTACATTAATTCATTTCCACACCCTTTATAGGGATCAGTTAGCCCACTTGACTGGATGCCTGTCTATATGCTAAGTAAACCAACAGTGTGGGTTCAATTCCTTTAATGGCTGAGATCACCATGAAGGTCCTATCTTCTCAACCTCATCTGAGGAGTGGTGGTCTTCAGGATAAACCACTACCAGTGGTCTCTCTAATGAGAGAGTGGTTAGTGAGTTTTGAGAAGATTTGTAACTCAGGTTGAGGTTCTGGATGTAGGTTTGCTCACAGCTGGAAGATTCATCTTCAGACATTTTGTCACCATACTAGGTAACGTCTTCAGTGTGCATTTCCTGACACACCACAAGCAATGAAATCGCCAACCCAAAGAAAGCCAAACATATAAATAGAAAGCAGGAATCATCAGCAGTGCTTCATCCAGAGGCTCAATGAAGATGTTACCTAGTATGGTGACAGAATATCTAAAATGGACCGTCCAGCTCAGTGAGCAAACCTACATCTAGAGAGTGTGGTTCTCTAGGACTGAGTCAACTTTTTTTTTATTTTCTTAATGTTCAATAATATAACTATCCGCATACATTCACTGATTGTACGGACAACTCTGACACACAATTACAAAGGTTTGCAACTCTGTGGGGAAAGCAATTTTCATTCAGTCAAACATGATCAACCCCATATCTAAAGATCATGATGTCAGCTCTAACCCCTCAAACCATAATAAAAGTTAACTAGTTTGTAGATAAGCCTGCCAGCATTCACTCTGTTAAACACAATGTAAGAATTTTATGGAAAAGGTTAGCTCACTGGGAAGGAGGAGGAAGAATCAGGGGCAGAGAGTAACAATGCTGACCAAATCTCACTTCTCTATGGTACAGTGGACCGAAACTTTGTACAAACCAGAGACTGCTGTGGGTGTCAAAATGAGTCTAACCCATCATCCAACCTGCCTGCATTCCTTCTCCCAGTGGTTCTAATTGGGTAATCTCCACATCATTTAGAGATTCACCTCTGCCAAGATCTATGTTTCACAGTGGAGATGAGTCTCTGAAAAATGGATCTGCCTTCTATGACAAATATGCATCTTACACAACCACAAGCACCTACAGCAGTCCCTATAGACACATGATACTACATGTTGTTCCAAAGTATTGTATCTCGGCATCTGATGTGTAAAATCTCTACCTTTTCCACTCAATCAATTAGGCCCTTGAGTCATGTTCACCAGCAGTCATATTTACACAAGGTTCCCAGAACTGTTATCATCCAAATTACCTGTGTCTGCAGAACCTCACGAGTTAGGTTCAAAATAGTCTTCACGATGCAGATTCCCCATAGCTTCCTTTGTACAATTTATTTAATAAACCGTGTTAAACAATCTGAACAATTCTTGCAAAAATGAAGCATAGCGATAGAATTGCCAAATTCATACTTTCTGTTCTAACCCTATGTTCATCTTTCTGACTCTGTTCACTGTATTACAGCATTGCTTGTAGATGTACTTTCTATGTTGCCCTCTCTGCTGTAGCTCTCCTTTGTTTGCAGTTCCTCTTTGTGACTGGTAGCCATATGGATTTTGTTGGTATTACTTCTAGGTGATAGGTTGTCAGGTCACAAAGTCCTGTATTCCTTATTCAGGAAAGTTACAGTTGACCCTAAGTTTTCAAACAGCCTTAAAGCCAATTATGAATTCCTTAGCAATTTAAAAAAATTAGAAGTTTTCCTCCTTCCAGAGCAAAGGTCATTGCAGTGATTTAAAAGCTTTTATCTTCTCCTGTGAATGTCTATTGACCCAACATATTAATTTTGTGTCTCCGCAAGTTCTGCCTAACCTGCTAAGTGTTTCGTGCATCTTCTGATCTTAATACTAACAAGCTGCATTACCCATCCAATGTCTGGTAAATGAAGAGATAATTAAAAATCAACTTGAGATTTTTGACCCATGAGTGTGAGCTGAATATTCAACAGATCTCATTCAACAACTACCTTTTGCATAATAGTTCTAATAAACCATTTTAATCTTACAACAATGCAACATAAATGGATAAATTCACAACAAATAATTACACATAACATTATTTGACAAAAGGTATTTCTTTTCACAGGTTTTTTTTGCTTTAATCAGATTGATGCTAGTTTAATAAATTTATTGTTTTTATTGAATAGTTTCAATTAATCATTGGCTCCATCCTCAGTCTCACGTTCAAAAGCCTTAGGTTTAAAATCTATAGCTATTCATATTTACTTAATTTTTATTACATTGTATGTAGGAGAAAGTGAGGACTGCAGATGCTGGAGAGTCAGAGTTGGCACTGGAAAAAGCACAGCAGGTCAGGCAGCATCCGAGGAACAACTAAGTTAATGTTTCGGGCATAACCCTTCTTCAGAACTAACACTCATGAGTTGACACTCATGCTCCTTGGGTGCTGCATGTCATCGTTGTGAAAGGTAGCATCTACATCTCTACATTTTCGGTTTTCCTTGAAATATTTAATATTTGAGTACTGTTGACAAAAATATATTTTGCTGATGCTTTTTGTCTTGCGCTAATCAAGACATTTTGCAAGAATATCAACTCAAAGGGAAAACCAACATGTATAGTTTGTGAGAGCAGAGTGTCGATTGGTTGGCAAGTTGACTCTTTAGTTGGGGCATTGTCATGGCAAATGCACCCATTAAAGTTGATTGACAGTGAATAGTCAGGTTTTGCTTATATTTTAAATCAGCAGGTTGACTTTGATTGATCAGGGTATTGTCCTGAGAAATTAATCAGCAATTGGTTGTCAATTATTTTGTTGTGTTATTATAATTCATGCACTTGTTCTTTCTGCCTACAAAGAACCAGGCCCTGTGTATTGCTTTGGTAGCTTTGACTGCACGTAGGTGTGTCATACTGCAAGTCTGACTGACAATTCCAAAATGGCTGTCCGCATAATTTTTAGCACACTAATGATTATCCAGCAAATGTAATCATATTGCAGCATCACTCTTCTGCAGACTTTTCAAATGTGTACTGTTTGGGGTATTGTCAGTGCCTTGCTTGTTGCAAGCAGACAAAGGGATACGGTGTTTGTTATGATCTACCAGTATTTGTAGATGATGCATTTGCTAAATTTGAATCCAGAACTACAAGAAAGACTTTCCTTGCATATTTTAATAGGCTCTGTTCTGTGTTCAAATTCATTTTAGAAAGGCAACAATCAAATGAGTTTCCTTTTCTCAACATCCTGGGGGTTCTCTTTTATTAGGAGAAAGTGAGTACTACTGATGTGGCACGGTGGCACAGTGGTTAGCAATGCTGCCTCACAGCGCCCCAGTCCTGGGTTCAATTCCTGCTACAGGCGACTAACTGTGTGGAGTTTGCACATTCTCCCCGTGTCTGCGAGGGTTTCCTCCCACAGTCCAAAAATGTGCAGGTTAGGTAAATTGGCCATGCTAAATTGCCCATAGTGTTAGGTGTAGGGGAATGGGTACGGGTGGGTTGTGCTTCAGCGGGTCAGTGTGGACTAATTGGGCCGAAGGGCCTGTTTCCACACTGTAAGTAATCTAATCTGAGTTGAAACGTGTGGTGCTGGAAAAGCACAGCAGGTCAGGCAGCACATGAGGAGCAGGAGAGTCGATGTAGGCCCTTCATCAGGAATGTTGATGAATGTCCTGATGAAGGGCTTATGCCCGAAACGTTGACTTGCGTGCTCCTTGGATGCTGCCTGACCTGCTGTGCTTTTCCAGCACCGTACGTTTCAACACGGTTCTCTATTATTGTCTACTTTAAGCTTTACCATCGTGGATAAGTATACACATTGGGTTTCCTACAATTCCACATGCTCTAAGATTGACCTTATTGGAAACTTCTTAAAACAGAGTCTGAGATATTTGCTCACAGTGCAAACTTGATGCTGAAATAGGACGCATCAAACAAATCATGTTGGATACTGATTACCCAGAGAAAATTATTTCTCTCTGTATGTTAAGCAAATTCATGAAAGACCCTAAGGCAGTCATTCTTTGTCCTGAAAGTGTCCTGTCTGCTTCTGATTATCCTGAAAGGGTAAAGATTTCAGAGGTTTTAGCACAAGTGCAGCTGGCCTTTTTACCCTGGTACTATGCTTCAGCAACAGAGCTGGTGTTCCCCACAAAGAGAATGCTGTAATCAGGCCAAAAGGAGGTTCTGCCTATCACATAAATGAGTAATGTTGTAGATGGATTTCAGTGCCAGTGTGATGTCAGGTGTGTCAGCTATATGTCCCAAAAGCTCGTGGATCACATCATGGAGCATACCCCTTGACTTTTAGCAAGGACCAGCAATCCCTCCAATTTTCTCAATAGCTGAGCAGGCTTTCAATGTCCATGAGCAGCAATGACTTATAGAACCAGAAGGCAGTGCTGCAGTGGAACATTGGAGCAGCTGTGCATGCGCCCAGCTTAGAAGGAATGTTGGCACTGATCATATTCTATCACCCAGACTTGCAAACCTCATAATATAGTGTCCAGTGGCAGTGGTATTCTGCAATTACACAATATTTGTTGGATAATTCTGAGTGTGCAAAGAATTACACAGTCAACCAGTTTGGGAATGTCAGCTGGACTCACACTTGTGTCTATTGCAAACCATGTATATTAAAAAGAGTGTTATCCTTTTCAGACAGAAATATCATGTACATTCACTGTGTCTCTTTCACCTCAACAAAATCAGACGTAGTGATTCACTGGGTCATTTCTCAGGGCAATGTCCTGACCAGCCAGACTCAACCAGCCTGGTTTAAAATTTAAATGAAGCTTTGTTGTTGAGTGTCAATTAGCATTAATAGGCAAATTCTCCAAGGCAATTCCTTTATCAATCAGTGTCCACTTGCCAACCAATCAGCACTCTGCTCTTGTAGAGTATAAATGTTATTTTCCCCTTGAATTAGTAGTCCAGCAAAATATCCTGATTAATGCATGAATAATGGTGAAGCTCTGTACAATGAAACAATTATTCCATTTAATTTCTTTTGATAAATCACACTAAGAAGGTCTTCAGTCAAAATAAAGTAACTTTGTGGTGATCCTACTCAATTGTTATGTTTTTTTCTAAAGTGTGTTTTGATTTTGTTGTTTTTCCAAGAGAGCTTCATTCAGTGGGTCAGATTCACTTAAGGATGGCAATCATCCTTTGTCTTTTGTACAACAAGTTTCAAGCTGGTACTTTGCTGAAGCTCAGTGATCTCCTGCCTCTGTTGACTGATTAATAACTGTGGTAAAAACAATGACTGCAGATACTGGAAACCAGATCCTGGATTAGTGGTGCTGGAAGAGCACAGCAGTTCAGGCAGCATCCGAGGAGCTTCGAAATCGACGTTTCGGGCAAAAGCCCTTCATCAGGAATAAAGGCAGTGAGCCTGAAGCGTGGAGAGATAAGCTAGAGGAGGGTGGGGATCACAGATGGACGCTTTCTTAGAGTCCTGGTCTTTTTTAAAAATTCTGTATCTCTGTCAATTTCTTCTGCTCTTGCTTCTCCGCTGTTTTCTCTAATGTTAATTTCACCTGAGGTAGCAGAGGTTTAACATCTCACCTGAAAGATTGCATTTCAAAGAGTGCAACACTCTTTCAATTCTGTCACCCTGCATTATATGCAGACTGTAGTTGGGAATTAAACCTGTTGGGTGGAATCTTACAGGGGTCTGAGTGGTATGGTTATGGTGAAGGTGTGACAGAATTGTATACGGATGGCAAGACCCATCTTGACGTTGGAAGCAATTTGTGCTACTTTTATGCTTTGTGCAAGTAGTCTGGTGAAATTCTTAGCAGACAGCAATGAGGTGCCAATTGACAGAGATTAATGCTTGTTAAACACCCTTTTCAATGCCTCAACTCATTCAGCCTTCAGCTTACCAGACGTGCTAAACAAGCTAAATGCTGGAAAACCTGGCAAGGAAACAAGAGCCAGAACCTTACCAATTCCACTCGTCGCATGCTCCATATGACCTCCAATTTGGGAACCAGGCATCAACATCTCAGGTCATGCTCCATGGACACTAGCCACATGCACCACATATCCACAGATATTGGCAATGTGTACCAGCCTCTAAGAAACGTCATGCACATCTCCAATCCACTTACAGGACAGTTTTGCACTTCAGTGCTGCATCTTGGGTTGAACTGGCAACTCTCATTGTAATGCTGCTGTAAGCACATTGTGAGCTCAGGGATATGCACCTAGCTCATGGTGTGGAGCAGGGGTGCATGTCTTAGTTCTTCATATCAAGTAATGGCACTTGTTCACTCTGATCTCATCTGGATGTGTACACAATCCCTGCCTTTTTGCACTTTGTCCCTTCAGCCAAAGATACCAAGCTCACATTACTGCTGTCTGGTCATGCTGTTTAATGCCATCACTTTGCACAGTTATCAGCAGGTCTCTGACAAGTCAAGGGGATAACCTTCCCTCAGATGTTCCTGGCACAGTAACCAAAGGGCAGTCCCCAATACCAATACAGGCCTTTTTAAGGGCAGTCAGAGCTAGGATCCTCTCGCAGGTGTAAGAAGGGAACAGACAGCACACCACGTGTCTTGACTCCTTCTGCCTAAAGTGGACTGTTTTCCTCATGGAATGAGAGAGAGCCAGGTATTATGGAAGCCAAAATTAGGCAACACAGCTATTACTGTTGTTGCAAGGGTGTAGGTGTAGGTGTAGGTGCTGCTCCTTCATCAGAAAGCTGGTACTTCCAAATAAATCTGTTGGACTATCACCCACTGTTGGGTGACTTTTAACTTTGTCCACCCCAGTCCAACACCGGCACCTTCATAGCATGGCTACCATTGACACAATCAACTGCCAACTCAAAGTAGAGTAGAGGCTACCTGATGAAGGAGCAGCTTGAACAATCATAATCTTATATTTCATAAACTCAATAAAATCTAAGTCATAAGGATACTTACTGTTTTAATCAAAGGTTCTAGACCTGAAATATTAATTTTGTTTCTCTCCACAGGTGTTGCTTCACCTGCTGTGTCTTTCAGCCTTTTTTTTGAAGTCTAACTTGTTCTTATTGTTACCTCACTGTTCCATAAGCCATCACAGATGTACAAATTTCCTGTTAGACCCCCAAAATTAACAATTTGCCTAACTGACTGAGATTGGGAATGAAAGCAATTCATTAGGTTTGTCATTGGCAGAAAATAACTCTATTTATTGTAACACACTTAACTTTAACAAAAAGCAGAGAAAAGAGTATGTGACTTTTACTGTACACCTTCAAAAACCCCAAGCGCACACAATTACTCATGATTAAGACAGACAAAAGGCAGATGATTTGACACAGACACTCTGGGAAAAAGAAGATCAACAGGTAAATAAAATTCTGAGGGCCAACAGTCACGTTCTCAAGGATGGATTAAATTGTGTTACACAGTTCCTCAAACACTCAGAGGATTGTTGTCAGGCAGAACTTCCTTAATTCAAAGATTCTCAGTGCCACTCAGTTTCACATTAATCTCCTTCACTACTTTGAGAAACAACATTGTCTGCACAGCCAAAAATACACAGCAGTGGATTTTGTGGATTGAAAACCCTTTGGTCTTTCAGTTATTTCAACTTGATCTTTCAGTCCAACTTCATTTTCTGATTACTGTGAAGACTCTGAAAAGAAGAGCACGTGGTCTGTTACATGCCAAGTTTTGGCAATTTAACTTTTTAGATAAATGCTGTGATTCAGCTGGAGGCCCTCCCCATACCATGCGCTGACAACTTTATGCATTTATTCCCTATTATGGCATTGAAGGTAATAGAATTAATCTAGTGGTGGATTGGATCTCCCTCTGCAGTTGCACCAATTCTGCGCTGCAGCCCTTTCCAAACTAATAATGCCATTTAACCTTGTCAGTAATGATTGGTGTTATAAATGGGAAGAGCACTAAAATCCAGAAGCTTTAAGTCAGCGCTGAATGATTTAGCCTCCTGCTTTCTTCTGTGTTACAGTGTTGGGTCTGAGGAGCTCAACAGCAGCTCAGATCTTGTCATTGTAAAACAATCTGCTTATATGCACTGGAGCCCAGTGAGCTGGAGGCTTTTTATTGATTCAAAGGAAGTTGGTGATGTTGCCCTCCAAGGCATTAAAGCAGACTGTGAAACTGCTATGATCATATTTGACTTAATGACAAGTTAAAAGATGTGCTGAGAATAAAGATCTCTAGAACAAAGGGTGGTTAACGCCATTTGACTGGGCAGTGAAGGTTACTTTATATTATGCAAACTTAACTTTGGCTGATGTTGACCCCAAAATATCACTAAATTTATCTCAGACCTGCTGCAGTATGCCAAAGAAGCTTAGCCCAAGCTGGAAGAACAGCATCACAATTTCCACTTAAGGATCATGCAGCCTTGAGGGCGTAATACCCAGTTCAATAACTTTAGACCGTGAATACCTTCACCCACATTGATAGGCCCTGTCATGATATGGGTTGCTTTGAATACAGCCAACTTATTTTCATCAACCTATTAGATTAGATTACATTACATTACAGTGTAGAAACAGGCCCTTCGGCCCAACAAGTCCACACCGCCCCGCCGAAGCGCAACCCACCCATACCCCTACATTTACCCCTTACCTAACACTACGGGCAATTTAGCACGGCCAATTCACCTGACCTGCACATCTTTGGACTGTGGGAGGAAACCGGAGCACCCGGAGGAAACCCACGCAGACACGGGGAGAATGTGCAAACTCCACACAGTCAGTCGCCTGAGGCGGGAATTGAACCCGGGTCTCTGGCGCTGTGAGGTAGCAGTGCTAACCACTGTGCCACCGTGCTGCCCACCTATGATCCACATTAGAATTTTGAACATAGAAAAGTACAGCACAGAACAGGCCCTTCAGCCCATGATGTTGTGCCGAGGATTATTCCTAATCTAAAATAAAATAACCTAACCTCCGCACCCCTCAATTCACTCCTGCCAATGTGCATGTTCAGTAGTCACTTAGATGTCCCTAATGACTCTGCTTCTACCACCACCTCTGGCAACGCATTCCATGCATTCACAACTCTCTGCATAAAGAACCTAGCTCTGATGTCTCCTCTATATCTTCCTCCTAATATCATAAAGCTATGACCCCTCCTGCCAGTCAATCCTGCCCTGGGAAAAGTCTCTGGCTATTGACTCTATCCATGCCTCTCATTACCTTGTATAGCTCGATCAGGTCACCTCTCTTCCTCCTTCCCTCCAGAGAGAAAAGTCTGAGCTTAGTCAACCTCTCTTCATAAGACAAGCCCTCCAGTCCAGGCAGCATCCTGGTAAACCTTCTTTGCACCTTCTCCAAAGCCTCCGTATCCTTCCTTTAATATGGCAACCAGAACTGGACACAATATTCCAAGTGTGGTCTCATCAGGTTCTTGTGGAGCTGCAGCAAAACCTTGCAACTCTTAAACTCAATCCCCCTGTTAATGAAAGCCAAAACACCTTATGCTTTCTTTGCAACCTGATCCATTTGGGTGGCAACTTTGAGGGATCAATGCACTTGAATGCCAAGATCCCTCGTTTCCTCCACAGTGCCAAGAATCCTGTCTTTAATCCTATATTCAGCATTCAAATTCGACCTTCCAAAATGCATCACTTCACGTTTATCCAGGTTGAACTCCATCTGCCATTTCTCAGCCCAGCTCTGCATCCTGTCTATGCAACGTTGCAGTCTGCAATAGCCCTCAATACTATCAATGGCATCTCCAACCTTTGTGTCATCAGCAAATTTACTAACCCACCCCTCAACCTCCTCATCCAAGTCATTTATAAAAACTACAAAGAGCAGAGGCCCAAGGACTGACCCTGTGGGACACCACTCACCACTGACCTCCAGGCAGAATACCTCCCAACTACATTCACTCTCTGCCTTCTTCAGCCAACCAGTTCTGAATCCAGATAGCCAAATCTCCTGTATCCCATACCTCCTGATTTTATGAATGAGCCTACCATGGTGAACCTTATCAAATGGCCCAATTATTTATGGGGCCCACATTATCAGCTATTCTTCCACTCTGGCTTACTAAGTCTAACTTGCTTTTTCTCTCTGGGATTCTTCTCCCTCTATTTGTGCATTCCTCCTCTCCCCACCCCAGCTCCACCTGTCATCAGCATATGCCATTTTTTCCTAGCTACTGTCAGTTCTGAAGAAGGGTTACTGAACTTGAAACATTAACTCTGCTTTCTCTCTACAGCTGCTGCTGGACATGTTGAGTTTATCCAGCAATTTCTGTTTCGGTATGTGGTTTTTTGTTGGGTGAGTTTGAAGTCTGAACTTCTGTTGTATCAGAAAATAGATCTGGGTAGGCAAACAGATTGTATTCATGAGGTCGAATTGGTGTGCCCTCATTGTAGCAGTTTCTAATGTGAGCTCCCGTTGACTGGATTTTTCTGGCCTTCAAGAACCCAGGAATCAGAAGGCGAGATTTACTGAATCCAAAAATTGGGGTTTGAGCATAATGCTTGTGGACTAAGGGGGAGCAGGAACATTTCCACAGCCCCATAAATATTGGGCCATTTTAACCATTAGATTTCCTGTTAAACAGAAAGGTGAAGAGTTTAACTTAACAACTGATGATTTTCCTATCAGTAAGCTAGAATTGCAGCACCCATTGGCCATTTGGCCCATTGATCCATGCTATTATTTAAATTCTGCACCACTTCTTCTCATCGAATGGTTTCAGTATAAACTTCTAATGTAAATCTTCGGGGTATCAGTTAGCATAGTTGGCTGGACAGTTGGTTTGTAATGCAAAGTGATGCCAGCAGCATAGGTTCAATTCTCATACTGGCTGAGATTACTATGAAGGTCTCACCTTCTCAATCTCACCCTTATCTGGCGTGCCATCATCCTCAGGTTAAACTACTACCAGTTGTCTCTCTCTAATGAGAGAGAAACCCTATGGTCCTCTGGGACAATGGCAATTTTAGTTTTTTTAATGCTTGTCTGTGGCGTGCTACTAAGGATAGCTGGTCGTGTCGTTTCGTGGCTAGTTGATGTTCATGTTTTTTAATGCTTTCACACTCATACTTATCCAGCTTTCACTTAAATACATAATAATCAGAAATTTGTAGCATGGCATTGTGCCATATGGTCTAATATATATCTGTTGACACTGCATTTCACAACCCCGCACTTATGTCTCTAGTCCTATTATTTTCCTCAACTTCAGGTACCTGTACGTTTCTCTCTTAAATTATTTATTTCAATTAGCTTCTGCCACCTTTTCAAGTAGAGTACTCCATATCTAGGCATCTCTGAGTGGAAACACTGCTTCTCACCTTGCTTCTTTTTGCACTGCTGATGATTTTAAATCTGTGATTTCTGGTTTACTGATCCACTCATCAGAGACAATAATCTTTCTGTATCTGATCAATCAAACACATCACCTTGATATCTTCTACCAGTCATCTCTGAACTTCTTCCAATGCAACAGCAATACCGGCTTTTATAACCTTGCCTCTCATGACTCTTTCCTGTAACATCCTAGTAAACATCTGCTGAATCCTTTCTGAAGCCTTTCAATATCTCCTGATGTGTGTTGGCCAGAGTTATCCACATACTTCAGCTGGGAACTGACCAGTTATACTATATTTTTTTTCAGTAAGGAGGCTCCCCTTCTTTAATCACTGGCCTCTTCAGTTAGCCACAACATGGTTAACTAACAAATGATTCCTTGCATTGTACATACCTTTCTCTCAGACCAAATGAAGTTATGTTTTTAATGGAGTCAATTTAACCAGCCTTTCTTGAGTAATCTAAAGAGTGAGTTTATAGGTTATTAAGGCATGAAGGAACAATATTGTAATGCACATTTATATGCATTAGGTATATGAAATAGATGTTAAAAAGTAGTTAAGAATAGATAGATGGCTCAGTCTGAGAGATGTTAGTAAAGACCAGATAGTAGAACATTATGGCCATTGCATTGGATGATAACGGTAGTGTTGATGTCGATAATTCAGTCTATTTTCAGATTCTTGGCTTTGCAGGTTGATTTGGAATTCTTTTTCGTTCCTTTTGACAGAGGCCGGCTGATAGCACTCAGAATCGCTTCACCTCTTTTACTGCAGTGCAGTGGTATTTCCTGGTTGTTGTTAAGTTGTGACCTTCACAGCGCACTAGTGCAGACACTGGTACATCAGACCACTAACACACACACAACATGGGCTGCTGTTGATTTTTAATGCCCTTTTCTGTAAAACATAAACTTGACTACTGGACTTGTCACTCTCTTCTTGTGATTGAGCCTATCATGATTTCTTCCTTAGCTGTCTTTCTGTTTAAAGTTTCCCTGACTTTGTTCAGGTGTGATATTCATGAATTCACACAGTCCTGTGTCACAGTCACTGATTTATAATCATAGTCATTCATCTTTTGGCTGTAGCAGTCATTCTCATTTCAGTCTACAATTTTTTTTAAAAAAGCACAAAAAAACAGTCTTTACATTTGATCAGGTCAGCAGGACCTGTGTGTTTGGAGTGAAAAGGTTTACATCATTTAACTTGGACTTTTATTGTAGTAGGTGAGGAAACCAAATCCAGGAGGGTCAGAGTTCAGACTGACATAATTGGGTTGTAACCCCCAAAATGATTGACTTAATATAAATGATAATTAAATTTCACTTCTGCTCAATTATGCTTCAAAAATGTTTAGAAAAATGCCGAGAATAGAATCAATTTCCTTTGTGTGTTTAGGGCTAGCACAGACGCTGGTTGTGCATTACTCGTATTAGCTTGCTTCTTGAACAGGATGTAAACTGACCAATGACCTAAATGTGATAAACTTGTCATGCACTGATTCAACATTAAATCTGATTTCTGTTCATGTTACACCTGCAATGCTAACTTACATCAAAGAATTTATTGACTCCAGTTTAAAGCTGGCTTTGTATCAGTGTGAGAAAATGGCAACATTTATAAAATAGCCAATAGCTGTCTACCTTTACAATGTTTTTCTTATTTGTTAATGGGATGTTGACCTCACTGATTAGACCAACACTTATGTATCATTCCTGATTGCCCTGGAACTGACTGACTGTCTATTTCATTTCAGAGAACCGTTAAGTGTCAAACATATCATTGTGGTCTGGAGTTTTAGAGGAGAAAGTGAGGACTGCAGAACCTGGAGATCAGAGCTGAAAATGTGTTGCTGGAAAAGCACAGCAGGTCAGGCAGCATCCAAGGAACAGGAGAATCGACGTTTCGGATTCTCCTGTTCCTTGGATGCTACCTGACCTGCTGCGCTTTTCCAGCAACACATTTTCAGGTCTGGAGTTTTAGGTTAGGTTATGTAAAAACAGTAAATTTTCTTCTTTAAGTGACCTTAGTGAACTAAATAGCATTTTTACAACAACCAACAGTAGACTCATGGTCTCCAATATAAGTTAGTAAAACATGTAGAATGTTCTATGGTTCCAATAGCAGGGGAGCCCAGAATCAGGAAGTCACAGTCTAAGGATATGGGATAAACCATTTAGAACTGAGGTAAAGATTAATTTCTTCACCCAGAGCGTGGTGAGACTGTGGAATTTGCTGACACAGAAAACAGTAAGGGCCAAACATTGTGTGATTTCACGATGGGGTTGAATATATCACTTGGGGCTAAAGAGATCAAATGATATGGGGGAAAAGCAGGAGCAGGCTTTTAAGTTGGATGATCAGCCATGATCATAATGAATAGCAGAATAGGCTTGAAAGGATGAATGGCCTTCTCTCGCTCCTATGTTCTATGTTTCTATTCCATTGGATTTTAAATTTAAATATGGTGTCGAATTCAGATTTCATCAAATGCCATGGAAGGATTCCAACAATGTTCCCAGAACATTAGAGCCTGGTGTTCTGGATTACTTGTCCAGTGACATTACCACTATCTCCTCCTCCCCAAATACAACTGTTCAATTTATTATTTATATTTGTTGTTCCAGTTTGGCAGCACTTGTGAAAGCAGAGCTCAAAAGCAGAGCAACATTTTTTTAAAGTGTCTATTTTTGCATTGTGAATAAAATTCTATTCAGGGTCAGCATGTTACCATTAGGGCATTCAACATGCATTATGTCTTCTAAATTTCAGTGTAATATTTGTCAGGCATAATTTCATTTCAGTCTTTTTTATGAAAAGATTCAAAGCAGTAACTTACAAATGGATTCTGAGTACTGATGTAATTAGAGGTTAAAATGTGTCAAAGGAACACAAGGCTATTGCTGCTATGAGTTCAAAGGTAATTGTACCCATAGAGTACCGGTTTACAAATATTGATCCAAGCTTCAAAGAGAGTCTCATGACCTAGTGCGAAGAGAGCTGTGAAGTACCTGTAGCAATTCAGCTTGAACATAGCACCTGAAATTGAAGAACATGTAAGCATACAGGTTAAAAGCAGAAATAGACTACTCAGTCCCTTGAGCCTACTCCACCATTTAAGAATATCATGGCTGATTTGATATGCCATATACCTGCTGCCCCCAATAACTTTTCACTCCCGAGCCAATGAAGAATCTGTCAACTTCTGCCTTAAGAATACTCAAAGATTCTGTTTCGACTGCATTTTAAAGAAACAAGTTTCAAAGATTTATGACTCTCTATGAGAAACATATTCTCCTCATCTATGCCTTAATTAAGTAACTCCTTATTTTTAACCATTCATTCTAAATTGTCCCCTTGGAGGAACCATCCATCTTGTCAAGTCCCCAAGAATTTTGTATGTTTCAATCGTCACCTTTTAATTTTCCAACCTCCAGCAGATACAAACCTAGCCTGTCCAAGCTTTCCTCATTAGTTAACCTGTCCATTCCAGACATTAGGTTAGTGAATCAACTCTGAACTGCTTCCAAAACATTTAAATCCAGTATGACCCTCTATTTCATCTTCTACCTCTGTTAACCATCTCAAATTTATACAACTAAACCTCAATCATGGAGTGAGGGGTCACCATAGAGCCAAAGAGATGTACAGCACCGAAACAGACCCTTCGGTCCAACCCGTCCATGCCGACTAGATATCCCAACCCAATCTAGTCCCACCTGCCAGCACCTGGCCCATATCCCTCCAAACCCTTCCTATTCATATACCCATCCAAATGCCAATTTTTCATAAGGTGCACATAAATTTCCTTTTATTAGAAATAAAGGCAGAAACTTCTGGAACACATAGATTACTATTTCAGATGAATGCCTTCCAGGAGTTAAGTCTCTTGATTAAACTTAAAATATAAACCATAGCTCTTAACTTAACCTGCTGCAGTGTTTTGTAGAGGATAAGACGGTGTTATTTTCTGGGTCTGTAGATTGTGAAGGAGCAAAAATGGCCTTTGCAGTGATATGTACTTCTTGTCAGATGTGGGAGTTTAATGAGAGTTTAAGGGTTACTGCGGATTATATCTGCCATAAATGCTATTGGATGCGAATCTTATCAGATCGAGTGGATTGGTTGGAGAGACAGATAGAAGCGATGAGGAATTTGCAACAGCAACAGTATGTGATGGATGGCAGTTATAGGAAGTGGGGAAAGCCTCAGATACAGTCACATAGATGGGTTAACTCCAGGAAGGGTGAGAGAGGTCGGCACCGAGGGCAGGAGTCTTTTGTGGATATATCCATTTCAAACAGGTATGTTGTTTTGGAATATGTAAGGGGTGATGGATTCTCAGGGGAACGTAGCACGAACAGCCAAGTTTCTGGTATTGAGACTGGCTCTAATGCAACAAGGGGTACGTCGGCTTCCAAGAGATCAATTGTGTTAGGGGATTCTGTAGTCTGAGGTACAGACAGACATTTCTGTGGCCAGCAGAGAAAAAGCAGAATGGTGTGTTGTTTCCCTGGTGCCAGGATCAAGGATGTCACAGAGAGGGTGCAGAATGTTCTCACGGGGGAGAGGGGCCAGCAGGAGGTCATTGTCCACATTGGAACCAACGATATAGGAAGGGAAAAGGTTGAGATTCTGAAGGGAGATTACAAAGAGTTAGGCAGAAATTTAAAAAGGAGGACCTCAAGAGTAGTAGTATCTGGATTACTCCCAGTGCTACGAGCTAGTGAGGGCAGGAATAGGAGGATAGAGCAGATGAATGCATGGCTGAGGAGCTGGTGTATAGGGGAAGGATTCACATTTTTGGATCACTGGAATC
>NC_057738.1:19366570-19467899 GCF_004010195.1 Chiloscyllium plagiosum
TTGGGAAAGCAAATCTTAGCAGGACTTATACACTTAATGGTAAGGTCCTAGGGATTGTTGCTGAAAAAAGAGACCTTGGAGCACAGGTTCATAGCTCCTTGAAAGTGGAGTCGCAGGTAGATAGGATAGTGAAGAAGGCATTTGGTATGCTTTCCTTTATTGGTCAGAGTATTGAGTATAGGAGTTGGGAGGTCATGTTGCGGCTGCACAGGACATTGGTTAGGCCACTGTTGGAATATTGCATGGAATTCTGGTCTCCTTCCTATTGGGAAGGTGTTGTGAAACCTGAAAGGGTTCAGAAAAGATTTACAAGGATGTTGCCAGGTTTGGAGCTATAGGGAGTGGCTGAACAGGCTGGGGCTCCTTTCTCTGGAGCATCGGATGCTGAGGAGTGACCTGATAGAGGTTTACAAAATTATGAGGGGCATGGATAGGATAAATAGACAAAGTCTTTTCCCTGAGGTGGGGGAGTCCAGAACTAGAGGGCATAGGTTTAGGCAGAGAGAGGAAAGATATAAAAGAGACCTTCAGGGCAACTTTTTCATGCAGAAGGTGGTACGTGTGTGGAATGAGCTGCCAGAGGGTGTGGTGGAGGCTGGTACAATTGCAACATTTAAGAGGCATTTGGATGCGTATATGAATAGGAAGGGTTTGGAGGGACTTGGGCCGGGTGCTGGCAGGTGGGACTAGATTGGGTTGGGATATCTGGTAGGCATGGACAGGTTGGACTGAAGGGTCTGTTTCTATGCTGTACATCTCTATAACTCTGTAACTGTCAAGTTGGCTACATATTTCTGACATATTTTTGTCTCATTCCAGATTTTCAATATCTCCAGCATTTTTTTTCATCCGAGCACTTTATTGCATTTTCTGGCGAGAGGGTTGGAAAGAGTAGATGTATTTTTTTTTCTAAAACTCCTAATTTATATCTGCTGAATCACTACTGTTATGGTCCTTGAGTTGACACATTCAGGCTTAGTTTTCAGAAATGCAGGTTGTTCTTCTGTCACGCGATGGTTGCCTTCTTGTGCAACCCTGCATTATAGATAAATTGCACTTTAGAAACAGCAGCTAAAGTGTTGCTGATGTAATCACGTTACAGCCAACACAAGACTTAAAAGTTCATGCTTTAGAAACCATGTCCCCAGTTCATCAATCGCATTGCAGCAAATTTGCTTTAGCAAAATGTGTTTTACAGCAGATCGACCTGTAGTTAAAAGATAGTGAGTACGGAAATTAGTTGGTCATTAAATGCCCTATATCTTTTCTGCCACTCAGTTATATCATTGCTATTTAGTAACTTAACAGCAACTAAACATGACGCAGTGCTATATAACCCTTTGTTACTCTTACCTAAAAAAAAATCATATCGATTTGGGCTTTGAAATGTTCTATTCATCTAATCTCAAAACTTATTTGTCGGGTGAGTGTGTAGGATGTTGGTGTAGGGAAATAATTTTGCATGTAAAACTGCACCCTCACATCACTACCTGACAGCCCAAACTTTGTTATTCTCCTCCTTCTACACTCCGCCACCAGAAGAATTGGACTATCTGAACCCAAACAAGTCCTTTCGTCATACTAAGCACCTCAGTGAAATCACCCTTTAATTTTCTACGTGCCAGGATGTGCAAACCCAATCCATGTTGTTCCAATGAAATGAGGGTTGAAATGAATTCCTGATCTCTCCCACTTTTCATTTGATTTTAGTCGGCTTTTGCTTTGGATTTTAGGGAGTATGTGTTTTGCCAATTCTGAAAGCGCCCACAATTTACATTTTGGGGCTCTGAAGAATTTACTCAAAAAGGTTTCCCTGGATTAAGCAAAGAACGATATGAATTTGTTGAATTGAATTCGCCTTTACTGTCACGTCTATTCAATGAGTATAGTGAAAAGTTTATATGTCACGCTTAAAGTGCCAACTAAGGTACAAAGGTACCTAGGCACAGCTTCTTTGGTTACAAGATCTTAGACAATACAGAAAGAAAATGCCCAGCATTGCAGAAATAAAAGTTCCAAACAACAGACCATGCTGGCATCTAGCTTCCAGTCCATGCCAGCCCCTGGCTGCAAACCACAGCGTGCTTCATCTTGAGAGTCGTGAGACTGGGAGATCACTTCAGACCACCACGCTGGGCCGATGATGCCGTGCAGGGAGACCGCTACATCATGTTGACAGGTCCCCACACCATGCCAGGAGGCCTCTACGGGTGGAGACTAGTGCACCAGGCCATTTGGTTGCCATGCCACAACCTATTGAAACTACTTCTCCTGAGCTCTCAAGGATCTCAGTCAAAACAAGAGAGTGGCAGATCCTTCACTGGGGTCAATGTGACAAGTTCAATGTTGCTGCCTCTTGATCCAGTTTTCCTCTTGGTGTACTTGTATGGAGCATTTTCTGTCTCAATTTTCACTTGTTCTTTTCACTCATGATCACTTTCATGATGAGACACACCACTCCAAGGAGAGAGAGAGCGAGAGAGACAGTTCCTCAACCTTTCTTCAGCGCTGCATTGTCTCAGTCTCTCCTTCTGCTTCAAGAGGGTGAAAGGTTAATAAGAGTTGGTGAGAATGTGGAGCAAACAGTTCAGTGCGATCTTTTTGAATGATGGGGCAGGCTTGAGGGGCCAAAATGCTAACTCCTCTTTCCAGTTCATTTATTGGTAAGGCCTTTTATAGTGGCATGTTCAATTGCGCATTCCAGAGAGATTCTAAGAATGGCTGTTGCGGTTAATGCTTTAAAACAGGCCATTGCATTTGGATGTGAGATCTTAAAAACAGTCACTATGTTTCAGAGTGGTGTGAACCCAATGGGAGGGGAGCCTTTCATTCAATTTAGAGGTTTGATTATCTGCTTTCACTCCATTTGATGCAATGCAAAATTTCATGACTTGTGTTGGCTGGTCTGTGTGGCAGTCTCTTTGTTTCTAGAAAAACACAGAGGTTTTCAGTCTTGTTCAACAAATTCAGCCTGGAAAAGCAAAGGTAGAAATGGTACCTCCAAATGAAAACACATACTTGTAACCAGGTGATCTGACCTCAGTTTAATTCTTGGAGCACTTCCACTATTTTTAATTCAGTGCTGTGTTTTCTTCTTGTACATGGCAAACTCTTAAGTTTCAACATGGAAAGGGATAAGGACAGTGCATAAATCAAGTATTGAAATTGGAGGAAGTCTGATTTCAACATCTTTAGACAGGATCTGGCCAACATGGGTTAGAAGCAGCTACTTGCAAGTCAGTCTATATTTGAAAAGTGAGACTCTTTTAAAAGTAATGAGAGTTCAGGGCCAGCCTATTCCTCGAAGAGTGAAGGGCAAGGGCAGCAGTGCAGCAAATCCTGCATCAAAAGATAGTGAGGGTTTTGTAAAGAAAAAGAAAGAAGCATATGTTAGGTACAGTGCATTAAAACGGTGGTGCCCCTTCAAAAGTATAGAATGTGTATAGGTTGCTTAAAAAGGAAATTAGGTTAAAATGGCCATGAAAGATGAGATCAAGAAAAACCATAAGGTGTTTTATAAGTATTTTCAGATTAAGAAGATTACCAGGGAAAAGGTGAGACCATTGTGACCAAAGGGAAAGGCCAAGGGGACAGTTTGTGCATGGAACCAGAATTTGTGGGTAAGGTCCTAATGAATATTTCTCACCTGTATTGACAGAGAAGGAAGACATTGGAGTTGGGATGATGAGGTTCTGAAACACATTAAGATTAATATGAATGAGATATTAGGCATTTTAATCAGCATATAGATGCATAAATCCCCAGGGCCTGATGAGATGTATCCCACGCTGCTATTGGAAACAAGGGAGGAGATTGCTAGGCCCCTGGCAGAGATATTTACTACTTTGCTGGCGATAGATGGAGTGCCAAATGACTGGAGGATAGCTGATGTAGCTGTTTTGTTCAAGAAGGACAGCAGGAATAGACCCGGTGATTACAGACCAGTTAGTCTGATGTCAGTGACTGGGAAATTACTGAGAAAAGTTCTGAAGGACAGGATTAATCAATACGTGGGAAGATTGTGATTGATCAGGGATAGTCAACACAGATTGTTAGAAGATGATTCTGCCCGATTACTTAAATTGAGTTTTTTGAAAAGGTGACTAAATATATTGTTGATAGTAGTGCAGTGATGTGGTCGACACGGATTTCAGTAAAACCTTTGACATGGTCCCACATGGAAGGCTGTTTCAAAAGGTGAGAGTCTGTGAACTCCAGGGCAAACCTGACTCAAAATTGGCTCACAAACAGGAGGCAAAAGGTGATGATGTAGGGTTGCTTTTGTAATTGGAACCAGCAGTGTACCACAGGATTCCATGCTGCGACCCTTACTGTTTGTTATATACAATAACAACTTCAGTGTGAATGCAGAAGGTATAATTAATTTAGAATAATGCTCAGCCCTTGCATCAGAGCAAAGATAATGTGCTGAATTTTACCAAACATAAGCTACATGTCAACTTAAGGAAGTTTCTTGGGAGCCTCTCTCTGCAAGCTCTTGTGAGTTAGCTCTCACAGTTCTCCTTTGCTTGTTTCATTATTTATGCACAATATATATTATGTATGTGTGATAGAGATTGCCATTCTCACACAATCAAGCACTCTCTATTTGCAGAGGTTCTAGGCACTGCTTAGACCTGCCAAGACTTTCATCACCAGTGGAGAAAGTGAGGTCTGCAGATGCTGGAGATCAAAGTTGAAACTTTATTGCTGGAACAGCACAGCAGGTCAGGCAGCATCCAGGGAACAGGAGATTCCTGTTCCCTGGATGCTGCCTGACCTGCTGTGCTGTTCCAGCAATAAAGTTTCAACTTTCATCACCAGTGCCATATTTAAAGCCCAGCAGGGCACCATACATATTGCTGCTATCGAGAAACAGCCTTTCATAGTTCACACAGCAGGAGGGAGACAATAAAGGAAAGGTTCTGAGGGCACACAAATGGCATCGGTGACACTTCACTGAAAGTAGGAACTCACATTCATAAATGTATTGCCACTTTACATCATCACCTGTCTGATCAGTGACTTTGTGACTGCACCTGCAAGAATCAATCTACCCAACAGACCTGTCTTACATCTAGATCCCTGTCTAAAAGAATATTCTTTCCCAAATGGCAGTGCAGCAGAGCACCTTTTCATTGTTCAGGACTGACTGTGGACTATCTTCCACACCAACATAGAAGGGCAGGTTGGCTGATCTCTGATTAGCATCCCAACCGGCTTCCTACTAACCCCCTGGTGGCTACATGGGACTGAAACGACTGACCTGTGGTCCAGTTCCTAGATTATAATGAGACAGAATCCATGGCCCTGACCAACCCAAGCATCAAATTCACCATGTCCAAGCCCCTGGACTGTTACCAGGCAATGCCCTTGACTTACTGTATCAGTGTGCTCATCACTGATGACAGCTCCCCTCTACTGAGGACTGTTCCCTTTAGACTTTGAGACATGGCCATTAGGTTGAAGCACAGTCAGTTCATTTGTCGCATTAGCTGCTGATACATGATGTGCGACGTTGATGTAATATCGTATCCGGCCCTTTGACAGATGGTTGCTGGCAGTTGTGATAAATTGCTTGGCTTTGTGTCTGCACTAAAAGACAACACATGACAGAAGTATGGTGAGCATTAGTCCTGAATAGCGGCGCTGTGCAAAAAGGCAGAATAAGGCGAGGCAGAGATGCTGAGAGCACCCAAGTAGACACAAAGTGATTAAGTACATAGAGCGCAAGCTAAGAGATCTGAGTTGCTCCAGTGAATAAGATGGTCTTAGTGGAAGCACAGAGGGAGCTTCATTACAATGCAAGTGATTGACGGTTTCTAAAGTGCAGCATTATAATTGGTGAATTTTATTCTAGAGATATGCCATCTTGATGTAGAGAGGCTGATGCATATCTGATAGCAGCCTCTGTGGACAAGGGTGCAGGCAGTTGCTGTCCATGGAGCATGTCTAGTGATGCTGGGGAAAGTTGGTGGAGGCCTGGAGGACCAAGTGACAAACTGCTCCTACTAGGTATACACTTTAACTTCATGTCCCAAACCATCCCTCTCTGGTTTCTCTCTGCCATGTGGGAGAGCAGTAAACAGTGTCAGGTAAGAATAGATGGTAATGAGATGTTAATATATACAAATAAGCCTCTCACGGCTCACGAGTGAGATTCTCGTTTCGCCGTTCAAATCTTGGGTGCAAAATCTCCCCAACATTTTTCCGATCACACCATGATTTCCCAACTGACTCGTCATTGTCCACATCAGTCAGGGACTGGAAAAATTCAGCCCCGTATGATTTTGGGCTCTCACCAGAAGCCTAATATATAACTCAGTAGCGTTATTACAATCACTTTCTGTGTTCCTCTTCAGTTGTGATGCTACTGAGCTTATAAAAAGTTGTGCGGATCTATTGGCTAACATTATTTTTAAAAAAAACACATGAAGATGCTCTAATTTAGCACATTTGCAGTGAGAAAGATGAGAATAAAATCTTGCCTTAGTGTCTGTGGTTGTTTGAATATTTCTGTAATGACTATTGGAAGGGCAGACTGTTATATACAATGATGTGTCAATGTTTGCAGCATTTTTAAGACACTTGATGCAGCCTTTTTTTCCTAAAGAAATAAACATTTAACAAACCTGCAAAAAATTGTCAATTAAGAGTGTTTAAAAAGGAGGGTAAGAAGATGTGTTGCTTATGAAGGCAAATATTCAAACTTTGCAGTTACATTTTTGGATTCTTCAATTTTTTTTCTACAGGAAGAAAGATTAATTGAAGTGCACCTCAAAGCAATTCTATGTCAAAAGTATCGGTGAGGTCGGCTTTGACGTTTTCAGGGAGGAGAAAGTGAGGGCTGCAGATGCTGGAGATCAGAGTCAAGAGTGTGGTGCCGGCAAAGCACAGCCAGTCAGGCAGCATCCGAGAAGCAAGAATGCCTCATTCCTGATGAAGGGCTTATGCCCAAATCATTCCTGATGAAGGGCTTATGCCCAAAACGTCGATTCTCCTGCTTCTCGGATGCTGCCTGACTTGCTGTGCTTTCACATTTTCAGAAACACTTTGAGCAAAGAGTATTTTGTTAGAGTCATAAATCAATAAGCAATTCACACTTAATATATCAGGAAGGTTCTCATCCTTACCTCTCAGCAAAGATAACATTTCAGGGTGTGGGAATTAGAGGTAAAAAGTTAGAACTTTTAAGGAGAAAGCTGACAAGACAAGCTTTAGCCTGTATCAGAACAACAGTATAGGAAGATGACAGTATAGGAAGATGTTCTGGAAGAACACTGCTGAGAGAGATCCTAGTGGTGTTTGCTGTTTTGAATTATAGCATCCTCAATCTCGCGATCTGTCTCCCTCCCCCACATGCATTTGCACAACCTTCACCATTAAATATTGGCTACTGTAGAGGTGCAGATATAAATTGATGCAGTGACTTAATGTCTTAGTTTGATAATGATTCCATTTCAAGGACATGTAACAGCTATGGTAAATGGCATTTACTCCATATTGGGGAGTAAAAATATCATAGATCTGTGATCATATCGATAATTAAGCCTGACATGTACTTTATTCATTGAGCCAATCTCATGTAACCTTAATATATATCTGAATGTTTATGTTACTGGAGATTCCAAATATTCAGTACAATCAGGAATCTATCTGGTTTTAG
Source organism: Chiloscyllium plagiosum (assembly GCF_004010195.1). Classification (NCBI taxonomy): domain Eukaryota; kingdom Metazoa; phylum Chordata; class Chondrichthyes; order Orectolobiformes; family Hemiscylliidae; genus Chiloscyllium; species Chiloscyllium plagiosum. The sequence continues at coordinate 19,374,237 of NC_057738.1, forward strand.
ATATGCAAGTGTGAAACTCGGTGTAAATTGTCTTTGAGAGTTCTGATAATGAGACTGGAAGTACGCAATATGTTCTGTCTGAGGCAAAGCATCTGACCATGTGCAATCATGCAGCAGCCGGCCAGCTAGACTGGCTGATGCCCTTCCCTATACATGTCATTCGATGTCACTGGCTCTGTCAGAGGCTCAAATGTCCGGATGCCATTTCTGCATCTGCTATTTGCTACTCAGTGGCAACTGATACTTGATAAAGCATGTGTAATCCTGGAACTGCTGCCACTTGCTCAGTGTACTTCATGAGATCAAGCAATGTTGAAAGGGTCACATTCTGAGTGGAATCTGGATGCAGTGGAAATGTTGCATTAGATTTTCTTTCAACATAATTTGTCAGATGCTGCATTCCAAATGCACTGGAGCTTCCATGCAATATCCTCAACTTGGTATCCATCATCTTTGACCACCCAGCTATCATCTTTGACCTGCTTTCTGTTACCCTCAAGTCTCAGGATCTCAGAATTGACCTTCTCTGGATGACCCTTGATCTCATCACAATCATACCTAGTCGCCATGTCATAGAGATGTACAGCATGAAAACAAACCCTTCAGCCCAACTTGTCAGTGCCGACCAGATATCCTAACTTAATCTTGTCCCATTTGCCAGCACTTGGTCCATATCCCTCTAAGCCTTCCTTGTTCATGTACCTATCCACTTGCCATTTAAATGTTGTAATTGTACCCACCTCCACCACTTCCTTTGGCAGCTCATTCCATACATGCACCACCCTCTGCGTGAAAATGTCCCTTAGGTCCCTCTTAAATGTTTTCCCCTCTCACCTTAAACTTATGCCCTCTAGTTCTGGACTCCCACAACCCAGGGAAAAGACCTTGTCTAGTTACCCTATCCATGCCCCTCGTGATTTTATAAAGCTCTATGAAGTCATCCCTCAGCCTCCAGCACTCCAAAAAAAAAGCCCCAGCTTATTCAGCCTCCCTCTATAGCTCAAACCCTCCAACCTTGGCAACATCCTTGTAAATCTTTTCTTGACTTAACTACTATAGATATTGACCTTCCTAATTTCCTGTCTCAGACCCAGTGAGCCTAATTGGAGCTGTCACCTCCCTTGTTCAGCCTGGCCTTAATTCCCTTTCATAGTTACCTTATCGTCTCCTTGGTCAACCAAGCCTCTGCTCTTTTTGCAGCCACTACCAGATCCCAATCCATCAATGCCTTCTCTTCTGATTCACCAAAGGTCTTGGTGCAGGAAAAGTAACTCCTACTTAGTTCAAATCCACCAAGAAGACTGCTTCATCCATGTCACACCATCCTTAACCAATTGTGAATCTGAAAGCACATCTTCCTTGCTTTCTGCAAACAGTATTCTAAAGGCAGAATTTCATCTGGTGAAGTTGTATTTTGATGAGCGTGCACGACATGCAAACCTATTAAAAATAGGTGCCTGCTGCTGATTGTCAATGGGAAGCACAGTCCTCCTCAGTACGCCCCCAACTTAGTAACCAACATTCATCCTGACATGCTTCCACCCACTCAATTAAACTTTACCTGCCAGCTTCATTTCCCACTCCAGGGAGCTTCAAAAGATTTGTGCCCGTTGAATGGTTAGGGATTTTAACTTCTGAGCAATGTCCAAAAATGGGATGCGTTGTGGTCATGTGAAATGAGTGGCAGGCAATCTGTTTTACTCTGTTTCACACCTCTTGATTATTATTTTGATTTGATATAATATTGAATGTAAAAATCTGGTAAGATGTAAAATGGCATGCTGGCTTGCAATCAATTGCTTTACACTGTCATACAATTTCAAAGCAGGGAGTTAATAATGGAACGTGAATCAACTGGCCTTGTGCAGTTCTAGATCCCTGCAAATAGATTTTTAGAACTGTGTGGATCAGTATGAGGTACAATGTTGCTGGATTTATTAAAGAAAAGGGAAAATTAACCCAATTCACAAAGTGAATAGGATAATTTTAATTTTTGAGTTCAAGCATCAGTTGATTGTATTGAATGAGCAAAAATCCTGTTTGTGATTAAAGAAAAAAAAATCAATTTAACTCTGGCGGGGGGGGGGGGAAACAATGGCACCGATGGTGATAAATTATCCTAGAGTTTGATTTGAAAGTGTTCAAATTACCCAGGCCAAAATTCAGCTTCAAACTTTTCTACTGAAATACAATAGTTTCATTTTACTTGTTTACTATTTTGGTGGTAAGAGGGATGGTTGATGTTAACAGAATCATGTAACAAAATGGCAGAAGTTTTATTTTAAATTCACTCGCTCCCTAATACCACATCAATCACTCTCTCTCTCTCTCTCTCTCCTTCCACCCCCACCCCCCCTTCACACATTCCTTCTCCCTCCAACATAGAAATTGATGGTCAAGCATTTCTTGATTGATGGCACGGCACCTTCCCATGTAACCAAAGAAGGTGCAACACCTGCCCCTTCGCCTCCTCTCTGCTCACTATCCAAGGGCCTATACATTTCACCTGCACCTTCTCCAATCTTGTGCATTGTATATGACATTTCACCTGCCCCTTCACCTCCTCCCTGCTCACTATCCAAGGGCCTATACATTTCACCTGCCCCTTCACCTCCTCCCTGCTCACTATCCAAGGGCCTATACATTTCACCTGCACCTTCTCCAATCTTGTGCATTGTATATGCTGCGCCTTATGTGGCCTGTTTAATATTGGAGAAACCAAACGCCGACTGAGTGACCAATTTGCAGAACACTTCTGGTTTGTGTGCAAGCCTGACTCCAATCTTCCCGCAGCCAGTCATGGTTTCATCATTAGATTCAGAACTCCAAATTTCAGACCTGCATCCTATTCACATGTCTTTCCCCGGAATGCTGCAATGTTCCAGTGAATCCCAGCACAAACTGGAGGAACAACATCTCATCTTCAGACTAGGCACTTTACAGTCTTCTGAACTTAATATCGAGTTCCACACCTTCAAATTGTGAACCAACTGCTATTTCTTTCCTTCCTTTTAGCTTTACTTTTTACAGTCTCGGTCGCCATGTCCTCTCTCCCCTCCCCCCACCCCAGTGGGACCGTCTTCTCTTTCAGGTCTGGCAGTTAGACCTACCATTGTTTTGCTAATCTCACAAACTGATCACTTAGTCTGAGCTATTGACATCTTTTCTCCAAGAGCACTCTCCACCCACTACCGCCACACCCCAACTATAGCAGAAACGCTACCCCACCATACTTCACTTCAGCTCTGATGAAGAGTTATCTAGACTCAAAGCATTTGCTTGCTCTCTCTCCATAAATATTGTCTGACCTGCTGTGATCTCCAGCATTTGTTGTTTTCACTAGGGGAATGTTGGAACAGGAATGCAAAAGTTGGTTAAATAAGTAATTTTTAACAAACAACTTAAAGAGGGAGGGGAGAGGCAAAGACATTTAGGAAGGGAATTCTCTAGATTATACCTAAACAGGTGAAGTCACAGCTGCTGAGTTGGAGGCCATTAACACTAGACAGTAAGAGTGGATACGCAAAAAGGGTCAATAACAATGAATGAGTTTAAGATGATGGGAAAAAGTTGGTACTGCAGATGCTGGAGATTAGAGTTAAGATTAGAGTAGTGCTGTAAAAGCACAGCAGGTCAGGCAGCATCCAAGGAGCAGGAAAATTGACATTTCGGGCAAAAGCCCTTCATCCTAATGAGGGGCTTTTGCCCGAAACGTCAATTTTCCTGCTCCTCGGATGCTGCCTGACCTGCTGTGCTTTTCCAGCACTACTGTAATCTGCACTTTAAGATGATGGGAGCCAATGCTCAATTTCTAATACAAAATAAAATACTATAGATGCAAAAATAGGGTAGAGAAGCTGGAAGTGCTGGATGTACTCAACATGTTTGTCAGCATCTTGAGAGAAAAGCTAAGTTAATCTTTTAGGCCAATGACCTTCCAACGATGTCATTGGTCTGAGCAGCTAACTCTATCTCACTCAGTAGAAGCTGCCAAACTGCTGAGTATTTCCATCAATTTCTGTTTTTATGCTCCAGTTTTCTGACTTTTCACTTAGTAGGTGAATCACCATCCTGCTGGTGCAAGAAATAAAAAAAAACACAGTTTGTATGTGGGGCTGTTGTTTCTGATATTTTAAATTGTTCATTACCAATTCTTTCTCCATGAATGCTACACTTATTCAAGGAGATTACAAGGATTTAAATAATTCTGAGAATTGTATCCTCACTGTGGGCATTCGCAATTTAAACTAGTTGCTGCTTAGTTAACATTTCTGCTGAGTAGAATGAGTGATATCTACACTGGGAAATGGACGGATGCTTAAATACAGTTTCAACATCTCTTGGGTAAGCTGCAGGCAGGCCACCAGAATGATACATCTTGTCGTTCTGTTTCACCGGCATAGCACTAATTTTAATATCACCTAAAATTGTGTGCTCTCCAAATCTAGTTCTGAATCATGGGTAATTCTTCTCTTGGCCACTGGGAACTGGAAGAAATTCATTTCATAGCTCATAGTGATACAGAGGGCAAGAGTCAAATGGCCACAGTTACATGGAGAAGGTGATAGAGATGCACAACCAGAGATGACATGGAGAGGGAGGGAGGTGTGTTACATGGAAAATGAGAGTCTTCCTCCTTCTCCTCCCTCTCACTCTCCCTGGCCCCCTCTCTTCTTCTTTTTGTCTCTCTGTGTGTCTCTCTGTCCATTTGTGTCTCTCTCCCTCTCTTCCTTTGTCTCTCTCTCTCTCTCTCTCTCTCTCTCTCTCTCTCTTCCCTCTCTTGCTGTCCATCCCAAATTCTGGGTAAGCCTTTTCAATTGCGCAAGTACAAAGAACCAACCAAGCATATTGAAAGAAAGAAACATCAAAAATAGAGGAATCTCAGAGGAAGCTGACCATATTTGCTAATTCAACGTCCACTCGAGCATTAACTTAGAAGTACTTAATAGCAAAAGCATGTACAGTATCAAGATTTTTTGAAAGCCAAAAAAAAATGAACTGATGACATTGTCATATCATTAATATATAATTTAGCATTACATTTTACCAATTTAATTTGTGGGTTTGCTTAGTAATAAAACTTATCCGGGGTTTGCTTAGTAATAAAACTTCTCCCTAAGTTGCTCTTTCCACATTATTCAGAGTGTTACTTTGTTCCCATAATGTTTCTTGCACCAAGTACATTATTTGGTGTGAATTGCAAAGAAGGTGCAGCTCAAGTGTAGCATTGATCACTGCATCTCATCACGAGAGCATAACTGTGGTACTGTGGCTCAACCTGTACTTTATTGGAATTTGCCACTCAAAAACAAATATAATTATGGGTAGAATAGATCAGACAATGTCAGTTGATGTGAAAGAGTTGCACAAACTTTGATTTGAGCTACATAATTATAATCTATTTCTCCTGGGACTGTGCAGAGCATGTGGAAATATGCCAGTTTGGCTCCCAGTCACTTGTTGCCAAATTATTATACATTATATTGGCAGTTCTGCAAGTAACCCTATTGTGCCATCTTGATGTCATAACAGCACAGTGTCTTGTGATCTGGCATGCACAAGCTAAATGAGTGAAGAATCAGAACCAGTCGTATCTTTGCAAAGGAAATTAGATATTTATTTGAAAAGGAACATTTTGCAAGCCTGTGTGGAAAAGGTAGGGAATAGGCCCTGATTGAAGAGCAATTTCGAAGAGTTAGCACAGTCATGATGGTGTGCATGTCCTCCTTCTGTCCCGTAAAATTCTAGAGATTTTACTTCCACCTATAGTAGACTTGAGTTTATGAGTCTTTTTTTGAGAATGCCACATATTGAAATAGTTTCTGTGTTCAGTTATATATTTCTGCAACATCTCGCTTGCAGTTTTGGAGTTTAGAGTGCTAACTGTGAGGAAAATAATATATAGTCGGCCATTTACTTAAATGTCAGGGCATTTATTCTATAAATACACAAACATAGAACACATGCAATCATAGAACACCTATTATCAGCTTGGAATCTTCCAAGGGTGCTTTATAAATTTAGAACTTTTAAAGTGAAATGACTTTCTAATTTAGGAATCAGACTTGGTGGCTCATGTGTGGATGTCCACACATTTCATTTCAAAAGATAAATATTTCAGCTCTTGTTGAAGTTGCAATGTGGCTACACTCTCACCAGTGATCATGCATTGTCAACTGCGTAGCTGGTATTGATATCTAACTATGTAAATATTAGATCACCTTTTGTGTTGATTGTGCTTAGTGTGAGACCCTGAGCTGTCACCAATCCTGCTTCTGAACCTCAGAAGAGAGGGAGGGGGTGAAAGCCGTACTGAAGAAATTGCCGAGGATATAGGGGAAGGTGGCAAGTTGAATCAAAAATTAGCTCACTGACAGGAATGATTAGATTCCCTACAGTATGGAAACAGGTCTTTCGGCCTAACAAGTTCACACCAACGCTCCGAAGAGTAAGCCACCCAGAGCCATTCCCCTACACTATATTTACCCCTGACGAATGCACCTAACACTATGGGCAATTTAGCATGGCCAATTCACCTGGCCAGCACATCTTTAGACTGTGGGATGAAATTGGAGCACCCGAAGGAAACCCACACAGACATGGGGAGAATGTGCAGACTCCACACAGACAGTCTGCCCAAGGCTGGAATCGAACCTGGGACCCTGGCACTGTGAGGCAGCAATGCCAACCACTGAGCCACCATGTTGCCCAATGGTTGATGATTTTATTATTACACATGGAAAGCAACTTCTAATGGTGTGCTGCAAGGCTTAATGTTGAGTGTCTTGTTCTTTGTGGTATATGTGAATAAACTAAACTGAAATGTGGGAAACTTGATTCAGAAATTTACAGATGGCACAAAAAATTGGCCAGATAGTTGATAATTAATAAGATGATTGATGACTGCAGGATGAAAGGAGGCAAATGGAATTCACTCCACAGAATTGAGAGATTTTTCATTTGAGGTAGGCAAGCAAAGTAAGAGAATAAACAGTAAACAAGTATTGTGAAGGGTGGAGAGTGAAGGGTGGAGGAAGTGAGAGATCTTGCACAACATATTCACAGGTCCTTGAAGATGGCAGTGCAATAGATAATGTGATAAAGAAGGCATAGGGGATGCTTTTCTTCATTGGAGGATATATTAATACAAACACAGGGATGTAATGCTGGAACTATGAGATGCTGGTTAGGTCATAGCTGTAGTTTTGAGTAAAGTCTTAGTCACACATTAAGGGCATAGTTGCTCTGAAATGAGTCCAGGGCAGAATTACAAGAATGTTTCTAGGCTTGACGATTTCAGCTATTAGGAAAGACTGGATAGACAAAGGGGATAGAGAGGGAGGTAAGAGGGCTGGAAGAGTTGCATTACTTGTCAGAGAAGATATCACAGCTGTGCATAAGGAGGGGCACTATGGAGTACTCAAGAAGTGAGGCAGTATGGGCAGAGCTCAGAAATAGAAAGGGTGTGGTAATAATGTTGGGGCACAACTACTGGCTTCCCAACAAGGAACGTGAGATAGATATACAAATATGTAAATAGATTATGGAAAGATGTCAGAGCAACAGGATGGTGGTGATAGGAGATCTTAATTTCCCAGCATTGACTAGGATTCATTTAGTGTTAGAGGTCTGGATGGAGCAAAATTTGTAAGGAGCATCCAGGAGGATTTTCTAGAGCAGTATGTATATAGTCCAACTCGGGAAGGGGGTATACTGAGCCTGATGTTGGGGAATGAGCCCAGCCAGGTGGTCGCAGTTTCAGTAGGAGGTTACTTTGGGAATAGTGATCACAATTCCATAAGTTTTAGAATACTCATGGACAAAGATGAGAGTGGTCCTAAAGGAACAGTGCTAAATTGGGGAAGGCCAACTATAGCAAAATTTGGCAAGAGCTGGGGAATGTGGATCAGGGATGTGTTTGAAGGTAAATTCACATTTGATATGTGGGAGGCTTTTAAAGAGGTTGATTAGAGTGCAGGACAGACGTGTCCCTGTGAAAATGAGGGATAGAGATAGCAAGATTAGGGAACCATGGATGACAGGTGAAATTGTGAGATGAGCGAAGAGGAAAACGGAAGCACAGATGAGGTCTAGGTGACTGAGAACAGACAAAGCCTTAGAAGAATATCGGGAATGTAGGACCACTCTGAAATGAGAAACTAAGAGGGCTAAAAGGGGTCATGAAATATCTTTAGCAAACAGGGTTAAGGAAAATCCAGAAGCCTATTATTCATATATAAGGAGCAAGAGGTTAACTCGAGAAAGGGTTGGCCCACTCAAGGACAAAGAAGTGAAATTATGCCTGGAATCAGAGAAAATGGGTGAGATTCTTAATGAGTACTTTGCATCAGTATTCACCAAGGAGAGGGACATGACAGATGTTGAGGTTAGGGATAGATCTTTGATTACTTTAGGTCAAGTTGGCATAAGGAGGGAGGACGTTTTGGGTATTCTAAAAGGCATTAAGGAGGACAAGTCCCCAGGTCCAGATGGGATCTATCCCCGTTTACTGAGGGAAGCGAGAGAGGAAATAGCTGGGGCCTTAACAAATATCTTTGCAGCATCCTTGAACACAGGTGAGGTTCCAGAGGACTGGAGAATTGTTAATGTTGTCCCCTTTTTTAAAAGGGTAGCAGGGATAATCCAGATAATTAGAGACTGGTGAGCCTGATGTCAGTGATAGGGAAGCTGCTGGAGAAGGTACTGAGGGATAGGATCTATTTATAGTTGGAAGAAAATGAGCTTATCAGTGATAAGCAACATGGTTTTGTGCAGAGAAGGTCATGTCTTAACTTAATTGAATTCTTTGAGGAATTGACAAAGTTGATTGATGAGGGAAGGGCTGTAAATGTCAAACACATGGACTTGAGTAAGGCGTTTGATAAGGTTCCCTAGGGTAGGCTGATGGAGACAGTGAAGTCACATGGGGTCCAGGGTGTATTAGCTAGATGGATAGAGAACTAGTTGGGCAACAGGAGACAGAGTGTAATAGTAGTGAAAGGAAGTTTCTCAAAATGGAGAACTGTGACCAGTGATGTTTCACAGGGATTTGTGCTGGGACCACTGTTGTTTATGATATACATAAATGATCTTGGGAAGGGTATAGGTAGTCTGATTAGCAAGTTTGCAGATGCCACTAAGATTGGTGGTGTAGCAGATAGCAAAGGGGACTCTCAGAGAATGCAGCAGAATATAGATGGGTTGGAGTGTTAGGTGGAGAAATGGCAGATGGAGCTCAATCCGGGTAAATGCGAGGGGATGCAAATTGATGCAAAGAGCGAACTATACTGTAAATGGAAAAGCCCTGGGGAAAATTGATGTACAGAGAGATCTGGGTGTTCAGGTCCATTGTACCCTGAAGGTGGCAACACAGGTCGATAGAGTGGTCAGGAAGGCATATGGCATGCTTTCCTTCATCGGACGGGGTATTGAGTACAAGAGTTGGTAGGTCAGGTTACAGTTGTATAGGACTTTTGTTTACTAAAAGTATGTGGATGCTTTGGAGAGGGTGCAGAGGAGGTTCACCAGGGCATTGCCTGGTATGGAGGGTGCTAGCTATGAAGAGAGGTTGAGTAGATTAGGATTATTTTAATTAGGAAGATGGAGGTTGAGGGAACGCATTGCCAGCGCAGGTGGCAGAGGCGGGCAGAATAGTGTCATTAAAGATGTATCTAGGCCGATACATGAAGGGGCAGGGAGCAGAGGGATACAGATCATTAGAAAATAGGTGACAGGTTTAAATAGAGGATCTGGATCAGTGCAGGCTTGGAGGACCGAAGGGCCTGTTCCTGTACTGTAATTTTTTTTGTTCTTTGTTCTTCGGATCCTGTTCCTGAAATTCTGTAACTTGCAAAGGTATGGACCACTGTTGGAAACTGGGATTAAAGGGGCAGCTGCTTTATTTCACTTCACTATCTCCTCCAGCCCCCTTGTAGCCTTGCCTTCTCTCCTCACCCTACTTTTGGCTTGATTGTCACAATTCTACCATTCTTACATTTCACTGATCAGTTTGAACATGTTATCATATTTATGCTTAGTTAGTTGCTTGCCTGTTAAATGCATCCAATAGTCTAATGGTATTTCTCATATTTCTAACCAAATAGGTTCTATCCTTGACCAAGATAGGACATCCTCTTTCTCTCGTGCTAAAATATTCTCCATAACCACCCTTCTACTTCCTAATTTCCTAATCATCTTGTATCAAGGTATACTTAGTGACCAGTTCTACTCTGTTGGAAGCTTGGTCTCTGTTGTTGCCACAACGCATTCCCTTGTGGCTATTTGCATCTACAATTCACTAACTTCCTTTACCATACTTCATGTGCTTGCTACATACACTGCCAATCTATCTTAGACTTCCTCATATTCTCTGTTATTCTGATTCTGACTAAATACTGTGACATTTCTTACTCTAGTGCTACTGGAGTCTCCCAATTTGCTCTGCTCAATTAAGCAGGATTGGAAATGTTGGGGCAAGTGTTATGCACTGCACAGGGGAGTTGCTATGTACTGCATTAGTACGTGCTGTAGGGGTGCAGTCTTACCCACCAAAGAGCATGTGAACTGTGCTGGCAGTGCAATTTCAGCCTGTGCACTTGGATGATATAAATCTGTAAACATTTTATAATTTAAAAAAAATTTCACTGAGACAATGCCTTCTCATAGACCAACCTTTCTCTCAAGACTCTGATGCTGCAACTTTCTATTGCTGCAGCTAGAATTTTCAAATATATTGGTGCTTTTTTTACCCAATCTAACTTCACCGTTCTTCAGTATCGACTTCAGGGGTCCTGTGCAGTGGTATAAGAGCAAATTACTGCAGATGCTGTAATCTGTACTGAAACCAAAAAATGCTAGAGATCACAGTGTGTCAGGCAGCATCAGTGGACGGGAACAAGCTAATGTTTAGAGTCGAAATGACTTCACCAGAGCTGACGTTAAATGTGAAGGGGGCATGATATTTTGCAATATTGTTGCGTGGGGGGGCTAGGGGGTGGACTGGTGGGGAAGAAAGGGTGTTGATAGTGCAGGTTAAGTGTTCAGAATGTGAGAATGGCAGAACAACGGTGTGTCTAACTGCCAGACAGGAAAGAACAGTGTCCCACTGGAGTGGGAGGAGGGGAGAGAGGACATGGTGACAGAGAGTATAACCAGTATAGCTAAAAGAAAGGAAAAGAGTGGGATGTTTTCACAGTCGGAGGATGCTGAACTCAATATTAAGTTCAGATGGTTGTAAAGTCTGAAGATGAGATGCTGTTCTTGCTGTTTGTGCTGTGATTTACTGGAGCATTTCAGCGTGCCAAGGACATGGAAGTGGGCGCACAGGCAAGATGCTGTGTTAAAATGACCAGGTACGGAAAGGTCAGGATCAAGCTTGCACATTAACTGGAGGTGTTATGAAAAACGGGCACCCTGTCTGCATTTAGTTTCTCCAATGCAGAGTAGTTCTCACAATCTGATCAATTAATCTGCACTATTAACACCCTTTCTCCCCCAGTACTCCTCACCCCCTCCCCCACCCACTATTGTTTTAATTGCTGTTCCCTCTGCACCACATCAGCTCTGTTGAAGAGCTATCTGGACTCAACATTACTTTACTCTCTCTCCATGGACGGTGTCTGACCCGCTGTGATCTGTGCATTGGTGTGTCGAACTGCTGCTTTGAACCAATATGATTTTGACCTTTGTGCATCAGTCTCCTGTTCCAGAGGCTTGTGCATAACATCTAGGTGATAGTTCAGTGAAGCACTGATGTATTGTTGAAGATGCCTTTTTTGTTTTAACATGAGATGCTATATGTATGTCACGACTGCTCCGTCAGGAAGTGCATAATATATTCCATGGCACCACTTCAAACAGAACTTCTTGCAGAACCTAACCAACATTTATCACACTAACAGTATCACAGAGATCCAATCCTTTTTCTCATTGTTGTCTGGACGTTGCTGTGAATGAAATGGCTGCTGTCTTTCTTTACACGACAATTGTGACTACATTTCAAAAATGTGTATTGTGTTTGGGGCCAGGATTAGAAAAGAAACTGATTCGTTCTAATGAAATGCTTTGTGGTTGATACGTTATTAATAGCAAACAAATAATAGGCAATCTATAACCTCTAGCGAGATCAGAAATACACCAATTCAAAAGGATGTTTTGTAACAGCTGCAAGTGATACAATATCAAATTTCTTCCAAAAGGAGATAAAGATCAGGTAGGATGTGTACTATATTAACATCTTTCAAAATGTCTGGGTACTCAGAAAGCCACAGAAATTGAGTGAGTAAAAGAGTGTAAATATAACTAAGATTGGTATGCGTTGGAGGTGGTTTATTGGATGAAGAAGTTGCCTTATGAGAAAAAGTTGAGCATGTGGGGGTCTACTCAGTGGAGATTAGGAAATAATGAAAAGTGATTTATTGAAACATGTAAGATTCTGAGGGGGCTTGACAGGGTAGAGGATGAGAGAGTGTTTACCCTCCTGGGAGATTCTAGAACAAGGAGGCACAGTTTCAAAATAAAGTGTTCTCTCATTTAAAAGAAAAGATTGAGGAATTTCTTCTCTCAAAGCAACATTAATCTTTGAAATTTTCTGCAGAAGAGAGCAGTGAGAGCTAGCCACTGAATTATTCAAGGCTGAGTTACAGAGATTTTTGATCTGTGGGAGAGTCGAGGGTAATGGGGACCAGGCAGGAATGTGAAATTAAAGCTATGTTCAGATCAACCATGACATTATGGAATGATAAATAAAGCTCCAGGGGCCAAATGGCCTATTCCTGGTTTTATGTTTTTAAAGAGTGATAGAGATGGTGAATCAAGATTTCACACCCTTAGTAAATCTTTACATTTTAAATTAATGAGAGCTTTTATTTTCTCCCTGAACTGCATGTTTTTTCTATTTATTTTATATTGTTAAAATGAGTGCCGTGTCAAATTAATAGAGAATATAATGTTTTGATTTTGGTTGCAGGATATAGAAATCCAGCACAAAATGTAGTTTTAGGCTTTGTTCTCAGTATTCAGAACAATAAATGATTTTGAAGTAGTCAGTGTAATTTTTTTCAAAAATATCATATAAATGGTTACACACTGTTTGGTATTTGTTGTGCTAATGAATAACTGTTGGATGATTGCTAAGTGTTATAATTTTGTTGACTGGCTGATCGTAAAATGATCATTTCCCACTTGAAATGCTTTGCAATCACAGGCATTGATATCACTGATTGAAAAGGTACCTGAGTCATTCCGTTAGCTTTCATTTCTGTAAAACGAAGCAATCAAACTGTTCAGAGAAACAGGCCTGCAAACATGAGGACTTTGGGATTACATTGAATGGTCCCCAAAATCTGATGCAGGTCTTACAATGAGAGAGTAACCTGTTCACAATAATGCAGGTAACATGCCAACTTTGTACTACCTACTCACTTAGTTGGTTGACTTTGCCAGTTCCTTGGCTTATGTTGTTCCTTGGCTGCCTACCAATTAAAGGTAGCCAGCATTGCTTTAATTTCGCTTGCATTGTGGGCTGGAACAGTTATGCAGGAAGTGAATTTCATGTGGGAATCCGTGAAAAATGGCAGATAATGGATTTCAAGGATTCTGGGGACTATAGCTTTAAATGCTTCATTCAACTAACTGCACTCTGAGCCTCAAATATTGTTCAAATCACACACTCCATCCACTCATCTTGCAACAACTTCAAACAATTAAGACTCAAACATTATCTTCATACTCCATCCTTTCTCACATAGCTTTGCTGTAAACCTCACATGCAAACCTCACAGCTTTCAAAAACTGTTAAGTGTGATAGAGGCAGTTTCCATAGTGATTTTTACAAAGGAGTTGAAGGAGTTTCTCAAGGGTCAAGAGTTTGCAGGGACATAGGGAAATGGAACCAGCTAAATTGCTGGGGTAGGAAGTTGGCATGGGGTCAATAGGTTAACTGACCTCTGGCCAGCCATTCTATGATTCTATGAAGAGCCAGGTGCATTAAAGTTCATGGCATGGTCACCTTTACAATACTGCCAATGTGGCCCATGTCCTGTCTGTGGTTGTAGTTGTAACTGTAGCAGGTAAATATGTTTGGCAAGGCCACCCTCACTGAAGTGTTGACATTTCTATACAGAAGTCTCTATGGACACCCTGAATGGGTATGGACTCCTGCTGACAGCCCTTCTTCCTGTCCACCTTTTATTTTCAACAATTCTGAAAGCATCTGATAACCTGCAAGAAATGAAAGCTACTGAGTCTAGTTTCTCATGCTCTGATATCAGATATTGACAGTAGTTATTTTCATAAATATATGGATCATGACATCACAGAGAGAGTAGGGTGTTGGATAAGATCAGAATTCAAATAACTAAGTAACTGTGGGAAAAATCCTACTTTTGAAGTCTGTACTCAGTTTGATCTACATTAGATTTCCTTAGGCTTTGTTTCTGAATGAATGTCTGCTGTAAAAATCAAAAGAATAAGTGCAGAGTCATTTCACTGGACTGGGTTTCCATTACAAGCCTTGTATGTACCAAATTAATTTTTGATTGTTTTGAACTGATTAAAATATGTTGTATCAGGGTGTGTCAGTTTGCTTATTGAAAGAACAACATCTTGTGTGTTTTTCTATTTCAAGGCTTGAAGATGGGAATCAACAGAGCTTTTATTTTTAGATGAATCAACCTTTAATGTTTCTGTCTTCTCTTGGGAGTAGTGAGTGTGGGGAGTGGGAGGGCAGAAAGGTTTTTATAGTCCTAATAAAAATTCCAAGCTTTCATGTTTAGGTAGATAGGTAAAGAGAGAGAATTGTACTTATCATATGTCTCCAATGACCTTGGGAAATGTAAAGCATTTTACTACCAATGAACTGTTTTAAAAATGCAGCCTGTGTTGCAACATAAGAAACATAAACACACAGAGGCTGTAAGGGAGGGAGAGTTTAAGGGGACACTGAGGTTGGGTGTGGTAGTGTTTAGTGAATAATGGTGGTGGAGTATCAGTTGGACCAAGGGGAATGAAGGTAGTGGTTAGGTCATTATTGGATCAGATGGGAAATTGTAATCTGTGCAAGGGTGCACAAGGGTAACTTCATCATCAATGTGAGTCGTGCATTCCTCCCTTATTGTTCTACTTCAATCATACATCTGTTTTTCTGAATACAAATGGAAACTGCTGACATAAATTGATCACATAATCCTTTGGTTGCTGCTGCAACACTTCAATAGGGTAATATTACAGTTTGACAAGTTTTACGTGAAAAAAATCTCATTATTAATGTAAAGTTAGGAATCAATGATGGAATAAGTTGAAGGAACGTATATGCTGATGATCTTATTGACTGACGTAAAATGTTCTTATTAGTTTGATGTTAATGATGTCTTTAAGATGTTATTAGTTCACCAAGGATAGTTATATTCATGGATTATGAGCATGATGTCAACCTACAACTTTATCAAACGGCAGCTCACTGCACAGTAACAATGATGATCACTTATGTAATCCCTGTGTTTTTAACAGATGTTGATTGTGCTTCCATACCATTTTATTTCCCTCTTGTAAGTGAAGGTGACACACACACGGCAAATATTTTTGAAAACACTGATATGCCACAGGGCTCTGCTTGAGCTTTAAGGGCTTTGATAAGATTTTTAAAATTTTTTACGTAATCTCAAAACCCCAGTAAATGGTGTAATTCAAAATGTGAAATCTTCTCACTACGTCTTCTAGATTAGAGTCTCCAAGCCTATTTATTGGCTTTGTGGATCATTATAGGTGTATACAATGAGGTTTTAGGCCACATGTAAAGATAAATCAATATACCCACATCAGTTTTCATGTATTTCAAGTAGTTGATGGTCATGTAGGTTTTATGGATTTTAGCTTGAGGTATTGTTTAAAAAATAGACTTTCAGGAAATAAGTGCAAACAGGACCAAATTGCACATCCTTCCACGATTTCAAGGTCATGTGGCTAAAGGGTTGCAGTTTGCAAAATCCTAACCTATCCTTTTTTTTAAAGCCAATTAGAATGTGGCTTTATAAACAAAGTGACTGCTGGAATGCTCGAAGAAGATGAATTATTATGATCATGTTACTCATTTTGGGAAGATAAAAGAAAATATTTGTGACCTATTTGACACAAGTTAAATATTTTTGAAAACAGTGATATGCAACAGGGCTTCTGTGAGAAATGTGATGATGATGATGGTGATGAAGATGCAACTGCTCAAATCATACCCCATTGAGGTTTAATAGAACTAAGTTCATAGCTAATGCCAGTTCCTCCTTCAGCTCTAACAAAAACAGAAATTGCTGTAAAAGCTCAGCAGGTTTGGCAGCATTTGTGGAGGGAAATCAGAGTTAACATTTCAGTTCTAGTGACCATTCCTCAGCACTCCCTCAGTTCTATTCTCCATGCTTCACTTCAGATCTGATGAAGAAGGTTACAGTGTGAGTTAATGTGAATTTGCTAACAGACATTGTTGCACATCCAGAAAGGTTATTCTGCTAAAAGGAAATTGGTAAATTTGTGTAGGTAGTAAAGATAATGGACGTTAATGATTCATGGAAATTAAGCTGTTTGATTCACCAGCAACATAACTTGCAATTCTGTTACTTCTTTTTATTATAGTATTGAATCTGCATCATTTCTGTTCACTTAGAAAGCCCTTTTGTGCCATTAACTAATCATTTTTCTGAACAAAAATGGATCAGGGAAAAAAGAAGCAATGCACATATCTTGGATCAGCCATAAATTGGTGCCTTGTTCATTGACAGTCTCATCTCCACCCATCTCCCGGTGGAATCCTCACATGTAATCGAATATCACTGATTCAGCAGTTGTCTGGACTGCTCTATGGTTCATTATGGATTTGAAAAGCATATAACATATGCATACTTTTTACAGGTTGGCATCTCACTCACTTACTTTAAATATGAAATCTTTTCAAATTCAGTTATGTATCCTCTAATTCATTTTCTATTATAAAAAAACTATGCTTACGAGTCACTTCTTTCCACACTGATTTTGTAATTCAACTTGAGCAAATCTATTTGAAATGGATTCAGGAGGTTTTCTGTAAATATGTAAGTGAAGAGACATTTGTTATGTTGTAGTTTATCCCGTGTGTGTGGCTACATTTAATAATCTTTTATTGCATTTTCTGAAAGATTTAATTCAGATGAAACTTCAGCAACTAATTCAGTGCTTTTGCCTTTTGTTAAGAAAAAAAAGTCAGAGCATTGATATGACATTTCAATGTACTGTATAGTTGTTGCTGAATTAGCTGTACTTTTCAAACTTGCAGGATTTTTTTCTTTGCACAAGGGTGAATAGTGGCTGGTGATTAAGTTAATAAAATGCATCAAAGAAATCTAATGCAGTTTTCTTTCTATTAACGCAGGCTATAGCTTTAATCTGTGCTATTCAGTTTGGCTCAGTTTGGAGCAGATAGGGAATAATCCTAATTCCGATTCTAGCTAGCAAGATGGTGGCAGCAGAAAAGCCAGGGCTCATCCATTCCGTTCTTGTTTTTTGTTTCAAGTTTTTTTGTACTTACCTTCTGGAGAGAGTTCAGTTGTGAACGCAATGGCATTGGGGTGTGGAGCATGGCGGCAGAGGCACTTTGATGCTCAGTAATGAGGCGGCTGGTGAGCCAGGTGGAATTGGATCAGTCAGTGACATTGCAGCATCCTGGAGGACCGGAGTGATGGGCAGTGAGCAAGCCTGGGCGGGACTCTGGGTGGTGAGACAGCAGTGTGGATGAGATCGAGCCCAGTGCACATCAGGGAACAAGCCCAGCATGGAGAAGAGATTGAGTTAGGCCTGTGGCTAAAGAAAGAACGTAATGCTGAACTTCTGCCTTTTTTTCATCATTTTTCCACTTTATATTAAAAGGAACTGTAATGTTGAATTTTTAACTTAATTCTTTAGTTTTCTACTTTGTACCTAAGATTTTGTACCTAAGATGGTGGCAGGAATGGTGACATTGTATTCTTTTTTGTGTACTCCTGTGTCTCTGTACTTAGACAATAAAACCTAATCCTAATTTTAAGCTTTGTGTGTAAAGTGAAACCTTCCGAAATAGCCACCCAAACAGGGAAATTAACAATGTAGAAATGATTCACAGGCTGCTCCAAAGAGTATCCAGCAGTTAATATTGATTGTTCATTAACGTTTAGTCAAACATACTGAAATTTGTACCATTAAATTCCCTGTCCTTGTAGATGGGAGTGAGCTTGGGAATGGGCACACAGGTGATATTTCACACACTCTTCCTCCCCAACAAAAACACATCGAGACTGTTGTTTGCACCAGTTTATCAATGGCTAGCAATTCGACATTGCTTCGAGTGCTGATTGAGAAAGGTCAAAGCACCTTTATAAATAGTGAAAATTGTGCTTGAGATAAATTTAAAAGTAGTCAATTGTAGAGGAGTGCCATGCCCACTATTAACAATTCTAGAATTCTATTAACAACTTCAAAAACATCTTCACTTTCTATGAGGTTTGAAGGAACGGGGAACAAAAAAGATACAATGTGGAAAATGAATGTATGTTAAACAAAAGGTGCAGATACAAATCTGCATATAAGTGGCAGAGTTAATGCACTATTTGATCACTTTTGATGTGTTGCTAAAGTGTTAGATGTTTCTCAATGTATTCTCTCTAGCATTTAATGCCAGTGTTCTTGAACATCAGTATTGTGAGCTCTCAACCTTTTCTATATGTCTCTTTTCATGCAGTGTGCTGAATGATGAAATATCATAATTAAGCTGCTTCTTGGGAAGCATTAAATTTATAACCTTGGCTTATTTTCATTATTTAATTGGTTTTGCTCTCCCAATTTTTGCTAACATTAACTGTTTGACTACTGTCTGCAGATGTGGGAACCAATAGATGAACAATCCAACATCCCCATTCTCCCAAGGTTGCAATGAAAGAGATTCCCTTTGGGAAAACCTGTTAGAATCAATAATGGCAATGAAAACCAATGGTTTCCATAATGAGTGCACAATGTGAAATGCCACTTTTACAACAAGTTGAAAAAATACTCAAAGATTTACAGTGTATTGGTAACTTCATCTTTTAAGGAAGATCCAAGCTTAAGAGTATGTCTTTGGAAAAGTCCCCATCCATTCATCTACTTTGCCTGTAAGGTAGCAATGTTGCCTTTAAGTTGCTGGGTTTTGGATTTGCACCATGCTCCAGATTGATGAGACTCAGCTCTTTTAGGCAGAATCAGGGAAGTGCTCAGATGAGTCTGTAAACCAATGCCTCTATTTGTTCCAAGTAAAAACCAAAAGAACCGCAGATGCTGTCAATCAAAAATAAAACCAGAGATTACTGGAAAAACTCACCAGTCTGGTAGCATCTGTGGAGAGAAAGCAGAGTTAACATTTTGGGTTGAGTGTTAGTTCATAGTTCTGAGGAAGGGTCACTTGACCCTAAAGATTAACTTTGATTTCTTTCTCCGGATGCTGCCAAACCTATTGAACTTCTCCAGCAATTTCTGGTTGTCCTTAATTTGTTCACATGTGTCATTATTTTGATCAGAATAGAAGATTACTCTAAGTGTTCTGGCCAACATTTAGTCTTCAACCCACACAAATATGTTTCTTTCACATCACAATTCATTTTAAGTGATCCTATGGTTTGCTAATTCCAGTAATTAAGCTTGGCCTGGAATTTCCTTTCTCAATAGTGGTATAAGACATGGTAGTTTTAATAATCAGCAGGTGTAGAATTGTTAACTAGGTAGCAGGGGTTTGTTTATTTCTTTCCATCTCTTTTCAGGAAAAGAAACAAAGTAGGTTTCCTAGCAACCAGGGACAGAGATAATAGTGCAGAGCAATGATGTTCTCCAGAAAGCTATATCTAGGTCACTTAACACATTAGACATTCATCAGGTTTTGGATGCTGTTATCTTTTCAAATGGCTGGTAGGAGTTAACAAATGGCACCTAGGGTGACGTGAGCTAAAAGATGTACCACAAAGCAGTATTTGATGGAAAGATCATTACCTTTGCTACCCGCACCTCAATGACACAAATGGAACCAAACAACTCATTGACATGGGGTAAGTCATTAGCTCTTAAAAATAAGGTGTGCAACCCAATGTTGAGGAGAGAGTTGTTCAACTTGCTTCAGGTGGAGAAAAGCTTCCCGGCATTTAACTTTGCTCAAGGAAAAGAGTAGGAGTGACTATGTCTATCAGTCAAGAAGATGAACTCACACTATACCATCTACCTGTATATCCTGCAGGACTGGTAACCTATTCTCACCTGCCATGCCTTATATGTCTTCCCTGTCTATTTAGCTTGTATGCCATATTTAGAATGTGAAGAGAGAAACAGAATTTTAATATTTCAATATCATTATGACTCCTCTTCAAAGGAAGAGTTATTTTTTCTCTATTTCTCTCCACAGATGTTGAGGTTCTCCAACACTGTTTGTTTCAGTTTTCCTGCATCTGTAGTATTTTGCCTGTATTTCAAATGTTGCTGCCTAATCAACAAACTCAAAATCAGTTATGAGCTCAACCTCATTTCTGTGGTAATGAGAGTCTTCATCCAAAATCCTACAGTGGAGGATGTTGATACATTCTTAGTAAAGGACGCAATGACACTACAATGTTTGGTTATCTGATTTATGCTAGAATCCAGAAGTCGCCAAGAGCCTGAATAGCTTCCAGCTCAATATTATGCCCCTGCAGATCCAATACTATAAGTAGGAAGGACCATTAAATAAATAGTTTTACTCATTCGCTCAAAAGTACAGGGATTTTTAGGTCCAATAGCAGAGATAAAATTCAGCACAGTTATTAAAAATTAAACACTAGGCAGGGTAGGTGCAAATATCAGCAACTAAACCCCAACTTAATTGCTGTAAATATTTATAAATGTCAATGATATTGCTTCACCCGATCTGACTTTTTCCTCTCTGCTCCTTCTACCACTGTTTCTCCAGCTCCTCGGCTCATTTTTGCAGCTACTTGGACTCCTCAGACCTGCTGATGTTGGAAATAGACTGAAACAACATATTCTGAAAGACCAAGGAGCAGGGCAGATGGGGACAGAGGGGAAGGCCAATGGGGGAAGTGAGGGGAGTGTATAAAGGAGCCAGGGGAGTGGGGACTGATGTCAGAGGCAGGAAGAAGTGAAGCAAGATGGATGTATTGATTGTAAGGAGGTCAGAGTCGAAAAGTGTGGCGCTGAAAAGCGCAGCAGGTCAGGCATCATCAGAGGAGCAGGAGAGTCGATGTTTCGGACATGTGATGAAGGGTTTATGCCTAAAACATCGACTCTCCTGCTCCTCAGATGCTGCCTGACCTGCTGTGCTTTTCCAGCACCACACTTTTCGACTCTGACTATCCAGCATCTGCAGACATCACTTTCTCCTAATTGTAAGGAGGTCAGCCAGGTGCACCTTATAGAATATGAGTTCCTTGTTTGGGCTGTTAACCTGAGCCAATCAAGGAGTCTTGGCTGACAGATATAAACAGGAGTGTTGGGTTCTGTTCACGAGAAGCTGGCTCTGTGCCAGCTGGGTCAGTATCATGTGCTATGCATGTATAAATAAAGAGTCACTTGGTGACAGGATACTGGCCTTTGTGGAGTTATTTCAGTGGGGCTCTCCACTGAGGGCTAAACTGTGGAGAACATTAAAAACTTACTGCAAGTATTGTATTTATGTTTTAAAGTGTCATGAATGTTTTTAAAGCATTGAAACTTTATAATCATTTAGCAACCCCATCTCTCATTTAAGCTGAATGCTGACTTCAAGTGGTATGGTTTGCAGCTCATACATCACCAGGATTCATGCTGGCAAAATGTTGCATCTGAAGCCTTTGCTGTTTGACCCGACGGTTTGCAGCAAAAACCTACATCCAGTGTAGTATTGGTCATTCATTTATATCGTCAGCAGCAAATGTCAAAGCTTCACTCCACAAACAAAATCATAGCCATTGATTGTGACTCAGGGAAGTTATGCATCTCAGCTGTGAAGTGATATTGACTTATTGTTCTGATTTATATGTTAATCCAACCACTCAATGTGTGGCTGCCTTGTAACAAACTATACGTAGTCCTAAAATGTCCGAAATCTCAGATATGAACGACCAGTTGTCGGTTTGGAGTAATTCACAGGCCATAAACACTCGAATGCAAGGAAGTAATAGCTATTTCATGAGCTACAGTTAAATCAATTCCTTGTGAATAAAGTATGCTATATGTTGACACATTTTTAGGAAGGTCGAAAATATCAGATGGATGGTTGCCTTGGTAAAAAGAAATGCAGAGGTCATTAGCATTCTTGAATAATTGCAGTTTGTTTCTTGTTCCTTCCTTTGTTCATGCTGTGAAACAGCTTAAACTTTGGTTAAGTTAGAGCCAAGTCTATCGCTTCTCGGATCATTTACTCAATTGACAATTGATTCCAAGTAAAACTTATATAGTCTTACTGGAGCACAGTATTTTGTTACAATTAGATGTTATTTAGTGTCTAGCATTAAACTTGGGAATGTATCTCTTACATTTTTCAGCTACGAAGATATTTCCAACTGTCTCCACACTACTAAAAGGGCATGTTGGAGTAATTGCGGTGGTGAGACATCACAATAAGCAATGTCAAAAATTAATTGGGGAGAATTCTATTCCTTCCGGTGCAACATAGTCCGAAATGTGGAAAATGTCTTCTGATATTAAGAGCAGCCCAAAGGCCTACCAGAAACAGGCCTGTCCTAATCTTTTCAAAATCCATCTTTTTTAAAATTCCATTGTAAGCAAAAATCTCTAACAAGCACCGAAATTCCCTCCCTTAAACTCTCTGCTTCTTTATCTATCTTCCTTTAAGAAAGCCGTTTTGATACATTTGGGCACCTGCTGTCTCGACCCTGAGGACAGTGGGGCTGTCATTCCATGTCGTATTTAGGCAGTCGAGTGATTTGCTGCACTGATGCAGCTTTTAGGCAGTGAGGGCCACTGAGTCCTGTATGTGTGTCTGCTGCTGCTCTATCCTGTGCATATGAACAAGGTCCCTTCACCAGGTCTGCGCAGGCTATAGAGACTTAGAGATGTACAGCATAGAAACAGACCCTTCGGTCCAACTCATCCATGCTGATCAGACATCCTAAATTAATCTAGTCCTGTTTGGCAGCACTTGTCCCATATCCATCAAAACTCTTCCCATTCAAATACCCATTCAGATGCCTTTTAAATGTTGTAATTGTACCAGGCTCCACTACTTCCTCTGGCAGCTCATTCCATACACGCACCACCCTTTGCATGAAAAAGTTTCCCCTTAGGTTCCTTTTAAGTTTTTCCCCTGTCACCCTAAACCCAATCCCACACTGTGTAGACCTTTCAATGACATTAAAGTATCTGTGTTGGAGCTGCCCAGCGGGAGTGCAGAAGGCATCCTTCTGCTGATTCATCCTTTGGGATCTCAACACTGTCATTCCTCAGGGCTTGAAATCAAGTCTTCTAGAGGAGAAGGGCAGTTCTTCACAGGTGTACTTGGAACCCTGGCTGCATTTGTATGACGCAAGAGGCCAAAGTTGTCATGACGACTTGTTTGATCATCTAGTTAAAATCAGTGTTTTACTGAAAAATGTCGTCCTTGCGCGGTTGCGAGGACATTGCAGGAGCAATGTCGATTCCTCAAGATTCTGTCCCCGCTTTTTGTGTGTGTATCTGTGTGTGTGTGTGTGCATGTGTGTCTGTGTTGTCATTCACTTCACCCTGTTAGGGGTTGACTTCTTCTGGAATGACATACGGAATGTGAATGCGTAGGACCTAAGTAAGATGGAGCAGGAATTGTGCATGGCAGATGCCAGAGAGCAAGGTTAGCAATTATTGCAGTGAGTCTGGTAGGATGTTGTAAGAAAACCTGGCAGGATCTTGGGGCAAGATTCCCTCAAAAAAGCTAAATGTAACTTGAACTTAGCCAAAAGAAATGTAAGATTCAGCCCCAAAACTACTTAATTTAACTTCTGTCATTGCAGAAATAACACTGAGCCTAGTTTAAGGCAAGTATTAGCAAGAGACATAGAGAATGGAAATACAATAAAGCAAAGTCACCGCTGTTTTGAGAGGGAAATCCAGTTTGATTAATTTATTGGAGTTCTTCAATCATCTAACAAGCAGAGTGGATAAAATAGAATGAGAATACGTAGTATATTTGGATTTCTTAAAACGCATTCAATAATACGCCACATAAAGAGACTGCGCGTACAAGAGCCATGGTGTTGGAGAAATATTTTAGCACATGGACAGAGAATGAGATACCTAACAGAGAACAGAGAACTGGGGGCAGATAGGTTGGCAAACCGTTCCTGGTGGAGTGCCGAGGAATCAGTGCTCAGGCCTCACCCGTTTGACAATCTAAACTGATGACTTGAATAAACTAAATTGTGTGGAGATCATAAAATAGAATTTTCTTGTTGGAGATAGGGGTCAGAATTAATCCTTACTTAGTAATCTCACCTCGAATGCCAGAAGACTGGCCGGCAGCATTCTCACATCTTGGATGGTGGGCAGCCTGGAGAGAGAGGTGGGAGCAGGCTGATAAAGCAGCCAAGTTACAAAGCCCATCTCCGTTCATAAAAATATTGGCACAGTTCTTCATTGCCATCAGTAATTTCTCCAAATTAGGTAAAACCTATGTATTCTTTTAAATCTTCCTCCATAACTCTGACAAATCATTTGAATAGTCACATGTAAAATGATAAGCTTCTTCAGATTCCTGTGATAACCATCAAACTCTGTCTGTTTGAATTCATGAGGGCTTTTGAAGGTAGTCAAAAGCTCATACATCTGTCCATTTTTCAAACAACCAAACAAATGCTCAAGATGTAAGGAATAATGAGAGCAATGAGAAAAGTTTAAACACACAAGGTCAAACTAGACTAAACTTTCAGTATTGTACAATGCAGAATGACACTTCATCCAATGAATATTCTAATACACCTGAAGTTATTTTTACTTTTACAATAATGTTCCTTCTCTTCAAAAGTTACCAGTTATTAGAACTACATAATTTAAAGGTCACTTACATTTTCCAGTCACAGCATTCATTATTCACTTTAGGTAGCATAGAAACTGTCTGGCTTCAACGTTTGATGATGAACTGGAAAGGAGGTAACATTATCTTTATTCAACTCCTCAATTTCTAATCCATGAATCATGCTTCTACTCTGCAAGTGTGATTTAGTAGCATTAACAGACTGCTGCCTCTGTCAAAATTCCAGAAGTTCGGAAATGTCAATTTCGACACTGGTTCCTGCAGTATCTGAATGTACTCGTATGTTGAGTTTCTGTGCTGCTGAAAATGACAGGACTTTCTCATTGAAGTGGTCATTTTTGTTTTACAAACAGATGCCTTTCTTCCCATTTCAGGAGTGGACAGTCTTGATGAAAGAATCTACATATACATATTGCCAAGCTAAGAAAGTTGGCTGAAATTTTTGTTAGGTGCAGTATGACGTGAGAAAAGAAGTGGGCTTGCGGATGTGAACAACAGAACGAGAATAACTGGAGGTCGCTGCAGTACAAAGGGATTTGGGTGTTTTTTTAAATAACTCCACAGAGGCTGGTATTTGATCACCAAATCACCCTTTATTTACACATGGAGATTCCTTGATACTGGTCTAGGTCCTTCAGAGCTAACTCTGGGTGT
This sequence comes from Chiloscyllium plagiosum, assembly GCF_004010195.1. NCBI lineage: Eukaryota > Metazoa > Chordata > Chondrichthyes > Orectolobiformes > Hemiscylliidae > Chiloscyllium > Chiloscyllium plagiosum. Next base: position 19,399,900 of record NC_057738.1, read on the forward strand.
CAGAATGTCTGACACTCCTGTTTGTATTTGTCAGCCAGGACTCCCTGATGGGACTTTATTAACATCCTCGATCAGGGAACTCATATTCAATGAAGTCCACCTGGCTGATCTCATTACAATCACTACATTTTGACAAAATAAGTATAGCAAATAATTAAGATGATGAATATTACAATGAGGGTGAGTAGAAATGTAGGGAAGTCTTGCTGAAACTGTAAAAGGTTTTGGTGAGACCACGCTGAGCATATAATTCTTACTTGAGGGAATTTAAAGAAAGTTCAGTCAGTTGAAGTCCTGGGATGAAGAGATTGCCTTACAAGGAAAAGCTGTGAACATTGGATACTTGAAAAGGATGGTATTCTAAAACATTGGAATTTTAAAAGAATGAGAATGATCCTATTGAAACATGAAATATCCTGAAGGATCTTGACAGGGTAGATGCTCTAATGGAAGAATGTAGAACTATGGGACACATTTTCCAAACACTGGGTTATCCATTTAAAACTGAAAGGCGGAGAAATTTCTTTTTGCCAAAGTTCGTCAATCTCAGGAATTGTCTATCCAAGAGAGCAGTGGAGGCTGGGTCGCTGAACATTGACTGAATTAGACAAATGTTGGATCTACCAAAGCATCAAGGGTAATATGTCAATGGTATTGATTGGCCTCACCACATCACTTACCACCTGAGCTTTGATTGATGAGGTTCGCATTGATGAAGCAGTGTATTGTAGCGGTGCAGATAGTCATTGGAGGTGTTTTCTCTTTTTGACTATTTTAAAAACATAAATATTTGTTTGCTGCTAGATTATGAGAATCAAAAACACTGTTTATAAACATGTACATATTTGAGTGAATGGCTTGTTCCTTTCCCATATTCCTATTGCGCAGAATAAATTATTCCTGAAGAAGGCCAAAGTTTGCAGATATTATCAAATAAAGCTCCAGGCAAAAGGATTTAATGTGGCTCTTCCTGACAATTCAGAATTTCTCTGCCAAATAATTCCCACAGCAGCTTTCTTGTGTGGTGCCAACATTTTTTTTATGTCCTATGGCCTACCACTTGTGGTGAACCACCTGTTGACTGAAAACTAAAATTTACTTGGATTCCTCTTGGGGTCCTATCTTCTCCTGAACTCATATAATCTTCCTTTGGCGGTGAGCATTCAATTGATTGTTTGGAGAACTGCCAGCTCTGCTTCTCTGTGTTTAATTTGGGAACTGCATAGCGTACCTAAAAAATACTGCATTCCTGGTTATATTCCACAATACAACTCATCATTAATTTTGCAAAATGCATCTTCTGGTCAATGCTGTCTGTCTCGTTGTAGAATTTCTGATCATCAGACCTGAAGTTCAGGTTTACCTGTAACACTCGGCAGGCTCGTTTCCTGTTTGTTAGCTAACCATGATTTTTTTCCTATGCCATAATTGCTTTCTGAATATGATGAAAAGTAGACAGTTTGAAGTGACTCGTCAAATGAAGATAATCAAAAATGTGCAAAGGGGTGGTGGATGGGCAGAGGATGCCAGACAGGAATTTCATTCTTCTCCCTACTAAGGAACATTAAATTAATGAGAAAGCTCATGAAGACTGATTCAAGGGGGAGGGTGGAATGTTTGAAGGGACTCATATGTTTTAGAAACTGTTACCAGCTGAAGAAAGGTGGGTACAGAGTGGGGAGACAATCCATGTTGTCTGAGGTGATCACTTCAGCTAGAGAAGATGGGAAGAGGAGCAGTTGATAAGGAATTGCCCTTGATGCTATGTAGGAGGTCAGAAGAGTGGGCACTTGAATCCTGTGCATTGAAAAGGTCAGCAGCATTAGGCATCATACGGCAGAAAAATGAAGGGATGCCTGCCGATCACAAACATTAGGCATCTGCCCAGATGGAATGCTCTAGTGGCAATTAGGCCATCACTGTCAGATTTTGGGACTGACACTAATGAGGGATAAAACACTCTACAGTAAAGATAGAATTCTGAACTGCAGGAGGAAATGGTGGCTATTGCCTCAGCATAGGATCTAAGGCACACCGAAAGTCTCTACAAAGATGGTTACAGCGATCTGCAATCTTGTCATGAAGGACCTTGCACCTCTTAATGCCTTCCCAGTGGCCATTAAATCACTGTGGCCTCAGACCTCTCTGCTTCTGCTCATTCTAAGGATCAGCTATGTACTTCAGTGGTATTTTACAAACAGCTACACACCAATGCACCTTCCAGGTCATTAATACTTTCTTTGACAGAGCTGGATAGTACATTCATTTTACAATAGATATAGGTTCACAGACACAGACAGTAGGGGTTTGGACGTATATTTGCAAAGCTATAATTTTGCAAGGCCATTGGGACAGAACTAGGGGAGGGGAATGAATTATATAGGTGGTGTCACAGGCTCATTGAGTGACCTTCTTCCATATTGTACAATTCTATAATTTTTTTCATCAACTGATGCCTTGTGGCTAATTTTTAAATAACAACAAATATCCATCTTCCATTCATAGTTCAGCATGGGACAGACCAAGATAATAATTCTTTCAGTGCAGCACTGAATTGCCAGATTATGTTTTTAGGTCTCTAGATTGAACCGACATGCTTCTGATTTGAGATGGGAGAGTTGTTACGAAGTCAAGATTGACATCTTTTGTGTATAGAGTCTGTGTGGATGAATGTGGGAGTGGTAGCAAAGTCTCCTTCCCCTGCCTACAGAAAAGGGCTAAGAGTAAATGGTACATATAAGCATTTCCATGGTATGCGGGGATACATGTAGACTGTTGTATTCCTTTATTGGCCTTTATCCCTCTTCCCTGCTGCATTCCCCCGCCCGCAAAGCATTGTACAGAGTTGATGTGCTAGGATACAGGAAGTGTGAAATGGAAATAACTGACTCTGTAGAGGAAGAATCATCACTTGGTTATTTACAAATGAACATGTTGAAATGCTAAAGTAAAATAAGTAGTTGTCTATTTTTCATTTCTGTTGAAGTTACATTTAGCACAGTTTGCAGGTTGCTGTTTTGTGAATTTCAGCTTTAATCAGTGGTTACATTGAATAATGATGTAGCTTTTGGAAAAAAAATCAGGATAAATGAAGTAAATCCACTTAAAAATACTGTAGTAAGATTTTTAAAAACGTGTCATCACTATTTTGTCATGGAGAAAAATATATTCGGTCAAGGAAATGTGTAGTGTCGATTAGCAGCCTCTGCTTTCATGTATAGCATACTGAAATAATTATAGAGAGAAGTACTTTGGAAATTAGATATGTAATCGGTATATACCTCAATGATTGCTAATTACTACACCTTGCTATTTCACCTTGACTGCACAGTGTTGAAGTCTCAGTTCTGCATTCATCATTGATTAATGTAATTCTAAACCTCTCCATCACCACCAACATCACAAAAATCAGTCTCCGATACCATAATTAGAATCAGAAATAGGGGAGTGAAATAATAAATGCACCGTGCAAAATCACCACAAATTATTACTGAGTCATGTTCCAAATTAGTTGGATAGAATTTAAGGTCAAAACCTATTTCTATGGAACATCTGAGGGAGTTTAGCAGTGCAAATTAACTGTCACCCAGAAAGACCAATGACAGTGAAGCTAGAAAGAAACTTCTCTTAGTGTGTGAGATGAGTGAGGCTTTGAAAACATTTATGTTGGGACAGCATGTCCACAGCAAAACAGTTTTACACATTCAGAACATATTCTGATGTCTCAAACACATAGTGAAGAAATGGTTCATTCAAAATTGAAAGTAGATTAAGAATTATGGTCATTATGATGTGTGATGTTATTTAACATAATGAGAGGAGTTGATTTAGGCTGATATATCAGTGGGAATGATTTGGAGATGCTGGTTTTGGACTGGGGTGGAAAAAGTTAAAAATCAGGTTATAGTCCCACAGGTTTATTTGGAAGCACGAGTTTTCAAAGTGCTGCTCCTTCATCAGATGGTTGTGAAGCAGGACCATAAGACACAGAATTAATAGCAAAAGAATACAGTGATACAATGAAACAGTGAACAAACCTACATTAAGTTAGGATCCATTGTTAGAATGGATTTGCTGGTTTTGGCTCTTTAATACGTAAATCCCAGAACTTGGCATAATTTTAAGGTTTTATAAAAAAATATGACATCTCAGCTCAGACAGTGCCTTAAAAGTATGAGTCAGACCAATCTTGAGTCAGACTGGTTCTATTTCCCAAGTGGAATTTACAAATATTATATGGATTCACGGCCTGCATTGACTGCTTGCAGGATCTGCATTTTTTGAGCGAATATAATTCTGCAAATACAAATTCACCCCATAAACACACACTCATGCAGACCCTCTCTCATGCACAAGCTTTCTCTCATATGCACATACATACATCTCCCAGACTCACACCCATGCAAGCATCCTCTCACAGGCTTATGCCCCAGCACTTTCACACACACACACACACAAGCTTGCACACATGCAAGCACACATGCAAGCACACACTCTGTCACATGCACTCAGCCACATGCACACAGTCACTCTGTCTCTCTCTCTCTCTCTCCTATACGTGCACAAACATATAAGTTTATATGGTGAATTTGTGTTTGCAGAATTATATTTGCAGATACATTCTATTTTGGTCAATTGCAATTGCAATTAAATTTAACGTTCGCATGGTATGGTCTATATTGGATGCAAAGTCACAGACCACTGTAGAAGACCAAGTAAAATCAAGACAGAAACCATATAAAATACGCTCAAAGGTTGATGTTAATTTTCTGCTCCCTTGGTGTTCGCACTTATCTTCACAACATTTCTATTAAATTTCTTCCATGGTACAAATTTGTAACTGTCTCCACCAGCAACTGTATTCTGCACATTCCACTCAATGCTCACTTAAATCAAAGTTAAAAATCACACAACACCAGGTTATAGTCAAACATGTTTATTTGGAAATACTAGTTTTTGGAGCGCTGCTCCTTCGTCAGGAGCAGTGCTCAGAAAGCTAGTATTACAAAATAAACCTGTTGGACTATAACCTGGTACTGTGTGATTTTTAACTTTCTCCACCCCAGTCCGGCACCTTCTCAGCATGACTTAAATCTAAGAGAGACATATCAGAGTTTCTTGGAATGACGTGCTCTTGTGACTTGAATTAGTCAGTTATTTGTTTGATAAGAGTCAACAGAAGATTGTGAGGTCATCATGTTCACAGTCGCAAAATTAGAGATGATGTCCTTCAGAGTAAAAAGCAGACTGAATGGTGTCATTTCTTCCTTAGCTGTGAGGATGCTGCAAGTGATGAAGTATGCCATGTCTGTGAGAAGGCAGAAGAGTTTTTTTAATTCATTCACAGGACGTGACTAAATCAACTTTTATTGTCCAACCATAACTGCCCCTGAAACTGGCAATAAATTTTGTATCTGAACGAAGAACTCCACTCCATCTTCCTGTAGTTCAGTAAAGGGAATCAAAGTACAACTGGATGTCTGAGAAAACCTGTGATATCTCTGGAGAAAAACATTATCAGCAACTCAGACTTGCTTATGAGTGAAATAGTCATTTTAATTTTAAGAAGTATTGCTAAGAAATGAGTCAGGACTTCAGATCAGAAAAAGAGTCACTAGTTCAGAATAACTATCCATTTAGACAATCCGTTTTTAATTGCAATAGACATCTTCTGCTTTTTGTAGTGAAATTGAGTTGATAGCTTATAGATAAGGTGATTAAGAAGGCAGATGGGTACACGCTTTTATTAGTCAAAGCATTGAATAAAAGAGAAGGGAGATTATGATAGATTGCAAAAAATGTTTGGCAACAGCTGGAGTGCTGTGTGTAGTTCTGGTCACCACATTAGGAAAGATATGATTTCATTAGAGGTTCACCAGGATGTTGCCTGAACTGAAGTGTTCTGGCTTTGAAACTAACTTGGGAATATTTCTCTTTGAGTGCAGAAGGTTGGGGTGGAGTCTGATCGTCATCTACAAAATTGAGGGGCATGGGTAGGGTAGAGAGGAAGGGACTTTTCCCCTTTGTTTGGGGGGGGGCACAAACTGGGGAAATAGATTTTAGCTAAGGGGATGTTAATTTTGAGGGGATTTAAGAAAACATTAATTGCCTGGAGAGCAATCATAATCTCAAAATCACTGCCTAGAAGTGTGGTAGAGAAGGAACCATCATAAAGTTTATGAAGTATTGAGATGATCACTTGAAACGTCATAAATTATAAGGCTGTGGGCCAAGTGCTGGAAAGCAGGGACATGATGTGCTAAAGGGATTCCTTATGTGCTGTAATACTCTGTGGTGGAATTTATGTCTGAGCAATCTGAGATGTGAGGCAGAATTTGTTGAAAGTGCTTGACATATCTTCTATGAGTTTCACAAGCAGCGTGGCTAGATTTTCACGAGACAATGGCAAGATGCTAGTTAATGGGGATTGCTGCTTGTGAAACTTCCATTTTACCAAACTTACCAAAACAAATTACATGTTGGGAAACTTGAAAAGGAAGCCAGAATCGGTATCTGGTGTATTCAGCTCGCAGCTTGCTCTGAACATATCGAGGTAAGCTGCGTGGGCACAGGCCAAACACATCCCACATGCAAGGACACTGACGTCCTACATGTGACAGCCTCTAAGAACTCTCGTGACACCTCTCAGATTCGTTTACAGGATATTTCACTTTAATGCTGCACCTCAGGCTTCAGCAGCAACTATCATTGTTATGTTGCAGCAAGAACACTGTACTCAGGGACATGCACCCAGCTCATCGATTGGGCCAGTTTGCATCTCTTGGGCTCTTCACTTTCTCTTGTAGCACTCATTCACTCACAGCCTATCTGGGTGCTCACAGTATCCCTGCCTTTTGGCACAGTGGGAAGTAGCCTTGAGAAATACAGGAAAACAGCAGGGCTTTGATCTGGAGCGATGCTGTTCAGAGGGGTTGATGTAGACTGCAGGGATTCTATGAGACTTGCTTTGGCATTTTGAAATTTGCCCCCTTAGGGAGAGTTACCAGAGTAATATTGTTGTTGTAATGCTATGCCATTTAGCCCAGACACAAAGCCAGCAGGTTTGTCATAGTTTTCAGCAGGCCTCAGTGAAGTCAACAAAGATAGCCTTTGCTCCCAGCACATTAAGTCAAGAGCCTATGATACCGGTTCAGGCGCGTGAACGGAATCATGGTCAGTCAGCCACTGGGCATGGTCAGAGTCAGGATCCTCTCCCAGGGGTGAGGAGAGAAATGACAGGCAGTACTCCATGTGACTTGATCCTTTCTGCACTTATGTGGATTGCTATCTTCCTGGTATGAGATACAGGCAGGTAGTACGGGAGATGGAGGTGGACAGCTCCACTATTAATGTTAGTGCAAGCCAGCAGGTATCCTATGCAGATGAGGAGTCTGTGCGTGGGGTTAGTGGTGTTGAGGGTTAGAGTGAGTGACAGTAAATGAGAGAAGATGTTGGATAAAAGTTAATTTCAGTTACACTGTCTGTGGTCTACATCACATTGAAATTTGGACAATTGTGGTTACATGATGCCTGTGGCCATTTTAAATCAGTATTTTAAATTTTTTTTTAAATCAGTTCAGTCATTCAAATGTGCTATTAAATTGTATAGTAGAATTTCAAAATCAATAGTCCATCTTTTACATCATTATGACAATATTTGCTAGACTACCTTTCTCCCCTCTGAACCTCTGTCATTCAATTCCAATCTTGATACCATTCCAATGAACACATGTAACTGAAAGACTGGATGGGAATGAGCAGTTCTGTTCTCCTGATTGTTGGGTATGCAGGAATAAATGGGGCACACGCATTCTTCCCCAACCTTTCCAAAAAAGAGCCCAGCCTGCAATAAAATTAATCCAATCTAACTTCAGGGCTTCATTTAATCTGGATTGATGAGATTCAGCAAGTGTTTAGCTGGAGTAATTCAGCACATAATCAGTCCAAATGACATTTTCTTCACATTCCAGCCAAACATCTTGCAGAAGCAGTTTTTTCTTCTTTCTCACTGAGCCTTGCCTGAGGCCATTGAGAGAGTGACAAAGGGAGAAAACATCTATCCAGTGAGGACTAATTCACTATCTGCTTGTTGTGAAGACCTGCCAGTCATTGTGTGCCACCAGATTGCAAATGCAATCTGCTTGACTGAAGTAACACATTTTGAATGCAGAATAAATATGGATTTACGCTACTTATTTTTTCATAGAATCTGTACAGTGTGGAAGCAGGCCATTTGGCTCATTGAGTCCACTCTGACCCTCAGAGCATACCACCCAGACCCACCCCCTGTACCCTATCCTTGTACCACTGCATTTCCCATGACTAACCCATCTTACCTGCACATCCCTGGATACTATGGGCAATTTAACATGGCCAATCTACCTAACGTTTGGACTTGTGATCATATAAATGAAGTATGGACTCCAAAATGCAACTTGCAGAATTTCGTTACCAGCTCTCTCAGAGGACATAAATTCCTCCAGTATAACTCAAAGATTGTTATACTATTAAATAAGTAGATTTTACAGTCTGTTATAACAACAACCTGGCAGTGCCATACTTGACTTAATTAACACAAAGTACCACCCTCACCTTTGATTATAGAGCAGGCTACTGGGAAATTACGTTAAAACAAAGAACAAAGAACACTACAGCACAGGAACAGACCCTTCAGCTCTCCAAACCTGCGCCAATTCAAATCCTCTATCTAAATCTGCTGCCTATTTTCTAAGGATCTGTACCCCTTTGCTCTCTGTCCTTTCATGTATCTGTCCAGATACATCTTAATTGACGCTATCGTTCCCATCCCTACCACCTCCACTGACAACACAATCCAGGTACCCACCAGCCTCTACATAAAGAACTTTCTTTGTATATCTCCCCTAAGTTTTTCCCCTCTCAGTTTGAACTCGTGACCCCTAGTAATTGAGTCCTCCACTCTGGGAAAACGTTTCTTTCTATCCACCCTGTCTACACCTCTCATGGTTTTGTAGGCCTTAATCAGGTCCCCCCTCAACCTCCTTCTTTCCAATGAAAATAATCCTAATCTACTCAACCTCTCCACATAGCTAGCACCCTCCATACCAGGCAACATCCTGGTGAACCTCCTCTGCACCCTCTCCAAAGCATCCACATCCTTTTGGTAATGCGGCGACCAGAACTGCATGCAGTATTCCAAATGTGGCTGAACCAAACCTTATACAACTGTAACGTGACCTTCCAACACTTCTATTCAGTACCCCGTCCAGTGAAGGAAAGCATGCCATATGTCTTCTTGATCACTCTACTGACGTGCATTGCCATCTTCAGGGACCAATGGAACTGAATACCCAGATCACTCTGATCATCACTTTTCCCTAGGACTTTTCCATTTACTGTATAGTTCGCTTTGGAATTGCATCTTCCAAAATGTATCACCTCACATTTGTCTGGATTGAACTCCATCTGCCATTTCTCCACCCAACTCTCATAAATATCTATATTTTGCCGTATTCTCTGACAGTCCCCTTCACTATCTGCTACTCCACCAATCTTAGTGTCATCTGCAAACTTGCTAATTAGGCAACCTGCCCCTTTCTCCAGATCATTTATGTTTATCACAAACAACAGTGATCCCAGCACGGATCCCTGTGGGACAGGTCACAGGTCACAGGTCTCCATTTTGAGAACTCCCTTCCACTACTAGTCTCTGTCTCCTGTTGCCCAACCAGTTCTCTATCCATCTAGCTTGAACACCCTAGACCCCATGTGACTTTACCTTCTTCATCAGCCTACCACTGGGAACCTTATCAAACGCCTTTCTAAAGTCCATGCATATGACATCTACAGCCCTTCCCTCATCAATCAACTTTGTCACCTCTTCAAACAATTCTATTAGGTTTGTAAGACATAACCTTCCTTGCACCAAACCATGCTGCCTATCACTGATAAGCCCATTTTCTTCCAAATGTAAATAGATCCTATCCCTTAGTATCTTCTCCAGTAGCTTCCCTACCACAGACGTCAGGCTCACGAAGGTCTATAATTACCTGGATTATCCCTGCTACTCTTCTTAAACAAGGGGACAGCATTAGCAATTCTCCAGCCGTCTGAGACCTCACCCGTGTTCAAGGACACTGCAAAGATATCTGTTAAGGCTCCAGCTAATTCCTCTCTTGCTTCCCTCAGTAACCTGGGATAGATCTCATCTGGACCTGGGGACTTGTTCACCTTAATGCCTTTTAGAATGCACAACACTTCCTCCCTCCTTATGCCTACTTGACCTAAAGTAATCAAAGATCTATTTCTAACCTCAACGTCATGTCCCTCTCCTCGGTGAATACCGATGCAAATCTCACCCATTTTCTCTGACTCCATGCATATCTTTCCTCCTTTGTCCTTGAGTGGGCCAACCCTTTCTCTAGTTACCCTCTTGCTCCTTATATATGAATAAAAGTCTTTGGGGTTTACCTTAACCCTGCTTGCTAAGGATATTTCATGACTCCTTTTAGCCCTCTTAATTCCTCGTTTCAGATTGGTCCTATATTCCCGATATTCTTCCAAAGCTTCGTCTGTCTTCAGTCGCCTAGGCATCCTTTTTCCTCTTAACAAGTCTCACAATTTCACCTGTCATCTATGGTTCCCTAATCTTGCCATTTCTATCTCTCATTTTCACAGGAGCATATCTCTCCTGAACTCTAATCAACCTGTCTTTGAAAGCCTCCTACATATCAAATGTGGATTTCCCTTCAAACAGCTGCTCCCAATCTACGTTTCCCAGCTCCTGCTAAATTTTGCCATAGTTGGCCTTCCTCCAGTTTAGCACTCTTCCTTTAGGACCACTCTCATCTTTGTCCATGAGTATTCTAAAACATATGGAATGAAGTTTTGAAAGAGTTGTGAAAAGCTTTGAGCCAGTGTAGTATAATGGAGAGGTCAGCCACCAACTGGTGAGTTGTTAAGAAGTAATTAAATCATAAATGTATGTTTTCATTTTGATTTAGATGAAGTTATGGTCAACAAATAGAAAGAAGTGAAATTATAGAATATTTACTGAGAGTATTATTTCATTACACTGATCTACCTTTCTATATGAGTAATGTTTATACTTTTGACCATAACACACAATTTTTTTACTTGTGTTCCTGCATTTAATTAATTTATGATTAAGGCCGTGTCTTTAAGTGTTTACATTAGCAATTTAATAAAGGGTCTGATGATGGGATGCAGCATATCCCTACCACAAAGCGTCTGGATTCAAGTCCTGCCTCAGGATGTGCTAGCCATAGAGTTGCATCATGAAGGGGTGATTTAAAAAGCAGTTTAATAACATTGATGTGATAAAATCAATAATTGAGATAGGAAAGTGCACTAAAAGATGAACGGATAGTTTTCTCAGATGAGGCTATTATTGCCACACTCTACTGAGTTACCAATCTAAAGAAAATTACAATTTTGTTGAGTTAAATTGAAACAAATTAGTGTGGAAAAACCCTGATGTATACCTGGAAAAAATAAACAGGGGGCAAACCAAGTCATTATCAAAATCCAGTGATATAAGGCAATATGTGAATGCTTTTAAAATCTACTCAACCCTCAGGCCAACTATTCTTCTCACAACATTAAGTTCCTTCTTTTAATTTGATACTTAACTGTTCTAGTTAGCTAGGACTGTGCTACTTTTATTCTCCAAGGGAATGATTATTTGCTGAGAAATATGGATAATTTTGCTAAATCATTGTTATTCTTACATCCTGTGGCATCTTTTAATCTAAATTCTGAATCTGCGTTTTCCAGTTTTACCCTCATGACTACATGAGTAGTTTTAAATTTTAAAACTAACTTAAGACTTAATTTTATTACTTTCCAACTTCATATGAAATTCTTTCATATTATGATCACTGCTCGCCAATGAATCATCTGAGGTGTGGTTATTCATGAAACCTGTCTCATTCCATAAAACTAGATCTAAAATAGCCTGTTCTGTAGTTAACGCCCTGAAATATTGTTCTAGTAAATTGTCTCAAATGCACTACTTAAAATAATCCTAAAAAGGCTACTTTTACAGTTTAGTTTTCCTAGTTTACATAAGATGAAAATTCCTGGGTTAATGTAAGTCTTTTGCTTTGATCTCCAGAACTGTGTCCTGTAGAACACCCTGGTTACTATTAGGGAGCCTATAAATTGCTTGCACAGTTTTTTTTTGTTTTGTCCTTTGTTATTTTTCAGGCCCAACATACTAATTCTACATCCAGATTTTCTGAGCTAAAATCATATATGTTTCTTGCCTTCATTGCATCCTTTATTATCAGGACTACTCCAACTCAATTTTTCATTTTTTACTCTTACCCTTGAATGTTTACTTCTCACCCATGTCTCTGTAAAGGACGTAGGGATATAAGAGGAGAAAGTGAGGACTGGAGCTGATGGAGATTAGAATCGAGAGTGTAGTCACCAGGAAGGCCTTTTGCTCGAAATGTCGATTCTCCTGCTTGTTGGGTGCTGCCTGACCAGCTGGGCTTTTCCAGCACCACACTCTCGACATAGGAATATAAGAAATAGGTGTGGGAGTAGACTACTTTGTTCTTAAAGCCTTCTCTGCCATTCACTAAGATCATGGCTGATCATCTATCTCAATACCACACTTCTCCCACTGTCTCGAAATAACTTGAATCCCTTGGTAACTAAAATTATTTTCATCTTGATCTTGAGTCTATTCAATGGCTGAGCATCTACAGCCATCTGGATAGAGGATTCCATACATTTCTAAAAACTGTGCCAGGTGTGATCTCCACGACTATTGTAAAACTACTTTTTTCAATATTTTTGTTATAAGGGCATTTGCCTTCCTAATTGTGGGCATGTTAAGTTCCTGTGATTTAAGTACAAGAACTACAAAACACCTTTTGAAACATTTCCCAGTCTCTCTCAGTCAAAATAAATCTGCTTTTCTGTATTTTCTATCAAAATGGGCATTTTACATTTTTTCAAATGCTTCATCAGTCATATTTTTGCCCACCTTTGCAGCCTCTTTGCTCCTTACAGTTTACTTTCCTTCTTAGCCTGTGCACTCAGCTAACTAGGACACATTAGATTGCTACCACATCAAAGTTAATGATATAGATTGGAAACTGTTGGGAGTCCAAGCCCTTCCCTGATTTCTTTCTCTCTTTGTTATTAATTTGAACCCTCATCTCCTGACCTAGTTATTGAATTCACAAGGATCAGGGACCCGGTCCAGTTTGAGTGGAGTCCATCTCAGTGGAACAGTTCCCTCTTTCCTTAACACTGATGCTAATGCTGAAACCTTTGCCAGTCATATCATTCTTTCAGTCACAAATTTAAAATTCTCAACCCTCTGTCTTCATTCCATCTATGTGTTGCTTGGGCAGAAATCCAGAGGTTTTGCCTTTGAAGTTTTGGTCTTTTCACTTTGCATCTTACCTCAAATTCCCACAGCAGAATTTCATTCCCAGTTCAAAAAATATTGTTAGTTCTGATATGGACTGCAATAATTGGATCCTGCCCCTCCCACCCTACGTTCTTCTTCAAACATGGAGACATATCATTAACCCTTGCTCCAGACAGTCAGCATTAGTTTCAGAATATCCTGTCATGACTGCAGACAATAGTAACAATCCCTTACCACTAGAATATTTTGTTTTGTTGGCCACATTTGAGTGGCTTCTTCTACCATGGCTCCAGAGCTTACGTTAACATCGATTCTCCTGCTCCTCAGATGGTGCCTGACTGGCTGTGCTTTCCCAGCACCACACCCTTCAACTCCATGGTACATATACCTGTTTTCCTGCAGTATTTCTTCTTATTCACACCAATGGCAAATGCTAAGACTCCTCTATCACTTAGCTTGCTATCCTTTACTCGTTTGAATTGTAGTGACATCTTTGTGTCCCTGACATGGACCAAATCCAAACAACTACTCAAAGGGTATGACTGCCTCCTGGATGGAGATGTCGAGGCGAGTCTTATGGAATTGGAAGATCTGTTCCCAACTGGATGACTTAAGCACAGAAATCAGTTGTAGATGATAAATGATTATTTTTTGGATCATGGTAGATAATGGTTTTCCAGTTCAATGCTAGGACCATTATTTTAGATATTCTATATATAAATGACTTGGATGTCGGGGTACAATTTAGAATTTCAAACTTGCTAATAATCGCTGGCAAATATTGAGGATGATTCAAATCACCTGCAACGTGATTTTACATGCTAAAAGAACAAGTAGACAAGTGACAGATGGAATTTTAAATTGAGATGTACGCAGTCTTGTACTTTGTCAGAGAGAGGCAATGTAGACTTACAGCATTGTTCTGAACAGTGCACAGGAATTGAGTGCTTAGCTTTCCATGTGCGTCCATTCTTAAAAGTGATAGGACATATAGGATCTTGGGCTTCAAGAGCACAAAATCAGAAAGTTTTGCTGATTTTTATGAAGTTTTATAAAGCTATGGTTGGGACCAACTCGAATACTGTTTCCAGTTCTCATCACCAGAACATAACAAAGTCCTTGAGAGTGTGCAGGTAAAATTTACTGGAATGGTTCCAGGGATAGGAACTGTTAGTTTGTAAACTTCAGGATGATTATCTAAGAAACAAAGGTGATTGAGGTGAAAGTTGATACACACAGATAAGATTTTCACAGGTTTGGATAAGGTAGTCATGACAAGTTCATATGAGCTAATAGTACAAGGGATACGGAGAGCATTTTTAAGGTTTTGGGGAAGGGGTGTAGAGAGAATGTGTGGCAGAATTTTAAGTGGTGAATGGTAAAAATCTGAATCTGACTCCCCAAGAGGGATGTGGAAGTGATGACTCACTTCAAAATGAAATTGAATAGGTATTTGAGAATAACTAACTTCTGGAGATAAGAACAACAGAATGGTACTGCCTGGGTTGCTCCATGAGAAACAGCATGGACTCAATGTGCTAAGTGGTCACATTCTGTGCAGTATATTACCACATGAGCTGAAAGTTGGATTCTTCCCCTCAGTGGAAGAAAGTTTTGCTCTGAAGATCTACCAGCTGATCAAATTGGCTGTAGCTCCAGCAGTCTCAGTAGCACAAGACCTCAGTTGTGGATATTGCTAACACCACAGGCAGGTCTATGCAGAACTTTGAACGGATCCCAGGGCTGGGAGGAATTGGGCATCCTAGGGATGGGAAGAGAGGTGGAAAGAGATGGAAAGGGAGGCGAGAGGATAGGTTTTGGGTGTCAGTGAGGACGAACAACAAAGTGAGGGGAAGAATACCTTGGTAGGGTGCCCCAAGGGCACATGACTCCACCCGCCCCGTCCTATTAATGACACACCTTTTTCCTTTCACACTTTTTCACCATTTGTGTTCAAACATAAACAGCCAGCCAGTCCCATCTCTTTTACCAATTCACTCATGGCATCGCTGGCTAGGTCAGCATATGTTGTTTGTCCCTAGTTGCCTTTGAGAAAGTGGTGAGCTACCTCTTGAACTGCCACAGACCAACTATAATATGGGGTGGACAATGTAATACTCCAGTTAGTTGCCTTGGTAACAATGTTTGTGGCCACCCATCTACTGTTATGGGATAATGAGTTTAGCACGCCTCATATTTTACTTGCCTCCCCACTGTATAAAATAAAGCCGGGGAAATGGCATAAAATCCACTCCTATAACTCTAAGACACCCCGTCCCTTATGCAGTGCATTTCTGAATCTTGAACTCCGGCTCAACAACTTCAAGCTAAGGTTGATTGCGTTGCAGACACTTGCTACATTTGTCGTTGCCTGGGAGCACCCCACTGTCTTCAAACTCCAGCACACTGCTGCTGAGACACATTTCCCATGCTGCCATCCCCATCTAACTATGCAACATAGTTTCATCATTAAAGTTCTCTGCAGCCAATTTACTCGTGTAAATCTTATTTTTTTTTGGATGAGTCTGAGTTTCTTTGAGCTTACTGGAGGATTTCTTCCCATGAGGCCTAGCGGGTTTTCTTCCATTTCTTACCAAACTCATCTTAATACGTGCCTGCCCAACCCTGTAACATCCCTTACATCCAATTCCAGCCCTGTCTTGCCATTTACCATTCCTGGAATAACTCCCACTTAACAGATATCCCAGAATTCACCAAAATCCCTTGCATCAGCACCATTTTTATAAGCCCATCTTGCACCCGAACAAGCACTGTCAGTCTGGAGCTGCTCTGCACAGCTCCTGATGAGTCTCTCAGACATAGCAGGCAGGGGAAATCAGTGCCCTGCTTTGTGGAGAACCTGCTGGATTAAATGATGCAGAGACAGAACATCACTGCTACTCCCACAGGAAAGGGGAAGGACTCAACATCAGGCCATGCCAGCTGGGTGCAAGATTGCCACCCATATCAATGCATTCTCAGCCCTCTGAAGGAATGTTCATCATTGTAGGAAGAAGGTCAATGACCTTCTTCACTCCACCAGTGTAAGTGCCGCCATCTTCATTCCAATGGTGTACAATCACTCTATTGCTGTTTTTGTACCTATCTTGCACCAATGCTCATGCTTAACCTCTCTCACTTTTGCGTGCAAATTCTTCCCTCACTCGTTTTCTCCTCTCAACCCCTAGCAGCAATAACCCTGCAAGCCCTTTTGTCTACTCACGTGCTCAGGACATCTCTCCACCTGCAGTGAAATAATTGCTGCCTTGTGAAAAAAATACCACAACGCTTGTCGAAAGCTTTAAATGACACAAGATGCTCCCAATGTTGATATTGGTCTTGCCACACTTGTCAACTGATTATGCCACAAATCTCAATTAAGCCCCCATCACTTGAACACTCTGAGATTCTGTCCTTAGATTGATTTTAGAACTAACAATAAACCAACTAATTTAAATTATTTAACTTAGTCATTAACGTAGATCCTAACTTTTAAAGATGTACTGTCTCCAGCTTACACCATCATCTTTAAATGTTAAAATGTTAAAATAAAGAACGTTGTATCCTCACTGCATTGAATTCCTAGACTCATTGAACTGTCACCTTTTCATTTCTGTTTATAAGGCACTCCATTGACATTGCAGTGTGTGGTTCCACTCCTTGCTTCAGACAAGATAGTTTCACAGGATCACAGGATGATCCACCATCTGATCCACGACTGGAAGATGGAGATTTATTTATGCAAGTATCCAGCCGGTGTTCCTGCTTTACCAACATATGAAAATGATGGCCACAAAAAAGTCTGTCCACAGAGGTATAATACCTTATGCATAATGGTACAGATGTTACTGGGAGAGGCTCTGAATAACTGAAGCTCTACATTTGACATATTAATAAAAGTCACCTCTAATCTTCATAATGTTCATTGAGCATCTTTAAATGAACATAGCAGTTGGAATAAAAGAGAAAAGAACTGCAGATTCTGGAAATCTGAAACAAAAACAGAAATTGCTGGAGAATCTCAGCAGGTCTGGCAGGAGGGAAATTGGAGTTAATACTTCAGGTCCAGTGATCCTGCCTCAGGACAATTCATCGCAGTTCATAGTGCCCTCGCAACCCAAACCCCCCCAAACTATTGCATAAATGCTGCCCCTCTACACTTCACATCAGCTCTGATGAAGAATCATCTAGGCTCTAAACATTATCTTGTTTCCCTCTCCATGGACTCTGCCTGATTCACTGTGATCTCCAGATTTGTTGTTTTCAGCTCAGATTCCAGCATTTGCAGTACTTTGCACCTACCTGGAATATTCACTTGTTTTGTTTCTTGATAGAACTATTTTTATGAAGGTCTGTTCTGCAAGTCTTCTTTCTATGAACGTCTCCAGTTTCACTCAAAACCTTATAACTTTGCACTTGTATATTTTGTGATCACAGTTTGAAATTAGATAATTTGCCTGCTCCACCATTGGGTGTGTTTTTTTAAAATCTGCTTTCTAAACCATATATTGACACTTTATACTTATCCTGAAGAAGGGCCTGTGCCCGAAACGTCGAATCTCCTGTTCCCTGGATGCTGCCTGACCTGCTGTGCTGTTCCAGCAATAAAGTTTCAACTTTGATCTCCAGCATCTGCAGACCTCACTTTCTCCACTTTATACTGATTGTACACATTAGTAAAGGATCAACGATAGCCCTGATTCCTTTCACTTATCCACCTATGTCTTTAAGACCATGAAACATAGGAGCAGAAAGTAGTCCATTCAGCCCAGCAAGTCTGTTGTGCCACCCAATAATGGCTGATAGGTTTCTCAGCCCCATTCTCCCGCTTTCTCCCCGTAACCCTTAATTTCCTTGATAATCAAGAACCTATCTATCTCACTCTTAAATATACTCAATCACCTGGCCTCCACAGCCTTCTGTGGCAATGAATTCCATTGATTCACCGCTCTCTGGCTGAAGAAAATTCTTTTTATCTCCATTCTAAAAGGTGTTCGCTTTACTCTCAATTCTGTGTGGGTTGCAATGCATTTATTCGCATAAGAATCAATCTAATGTTCAAGTTTTGGTCTGCTTTATGATTTTGAGTATCTTCATTGATCAATCACCATATAGCTAGTTGAAAATGTTAACATGTATTGGAAACCATATCCTCTATATTAATAATAAATAGAATAAACAGCAGGAGAGCTAGCACAACAGAGTGGAACTGCACTCTTCACTTTGCCAAGCCTAAGTCTATTCCATGTTTTCTTACTTTGAACTGCTAAAGCCAATCTATAATCCAGTTCACTAATATGCCATTAATTCTATGAGCTTTGATCTTCTTTTAAAAGATCTTATTTGGGAATTTTATTAAATAATTTTCAAAAAATCAAAGAAAATTATATCAGCCCCATGGCAATTTCCTATTAAATTAGAGACTGCCTCAAATAATTCCAACAAGTTATGAAGCATTCGATGTCGATTATTCCTTATGGCCTCAACACCTTTTAAATTAATTTGGATAGCCTCCAGTGATTTACTTTAAGTGTAGACCCTCCCACATTGCAGACACCAATTTATCTATAATGTTTTGACTGTGTTCTTTTTTTTATAAATTACAACAGGTCCCCAATTTTTACAATTTAGGTATTGAGGCAAATTTCTGTAAAGATTAGCATTGTACCATGGTTAATTCTGCTCCTACATTGGCGCTCTGCCTGTTAAATGACGCAAAAGCTAATTATTTGCAAAGATCCTCAGGTGAAATTTTACTTGTGGTTTGAGGCAGGAACTGGGCCTCAGCTCATTATAAAATGTTTTTAAGTTCACGTTCCAGGTCAAGTTCTTAATACAACTTATTCGCAAACTCATTTTGACACAAAATGGTGTGTGAAATAAAATAGTGAATGATTTGCCTTGCCTCTGCTAGATGGAAATGGGCCATGAGGGATTGGGCGCACTGTGAAAATGTTTGGCTAAGTTAGTGCCCGTTTAAACTGGGATGTAACTATAATCTGAAAATCAGTGTGTAATGCTGTTTGCAGGATCCCACTGATTTTTGTCCAGGTGCTGATAGACATAGTGACTTCACAAACTGAAGTTTTGCAAACATCTTTAGCCTGGAGTTCAGAGCGGATGATCCATCATGGCCATATCCTAAGGTCTTCAGTGTCACAGATCCCAACCTTCAGCCAATTCAATTCCTACCAGTTAATAGCAAGAAATGGCTGAAGGCACTGGATTCTGTGAAGGCTATGGGCCATAGCAGCATTTTGGCAATCGGTCTGAGACATGCTGTAAAACTAGCCATCACCCTAGCCAAGCTGTCACAGTCACAACACTGACATCTACCCGACAATGCAGAAAGTTACCTCAGCATGTCCTATCCACAAATAGCAGGGCAAATCTAACCCAGCTAATTACTGTCCCATTAGTCTACTCTCAATTATCTTCAAAGTGATGAAAGATGTCAACCGTACTAACAAATAGCACTTACTCAACAATAACATATTCATTAAGTGCTGTTGGGTTCCACCAAGCCCACTCAGCACCTGATTTCATTACAGCCTTTGTCCAAGAGGGGATGTAAGACTGATTATACTTGATATTAAGGCAGCACTTGGCTGAGTGTGGCATCAAGAGGTCTTAGCAAAACTGAAATTCTCCACTGGTTGGGGTCATTCCTAACACTTTGGAAGATGGTTGTGGATGGTGGATATCAATTATTTCAGCCTTAGGACATCTCTGCAGGAGTTGTCCTTGGCCCAAACAACTTCAGCTGCTTTATCAATGACCTTTCCTCTATCGTAACATCAGAAGTAGGGATATTTGCTGATTATTGCGCAATGTTGAATGCTATTTATGAGCCCTCAGATACCCAGTCCACTTCAAATGCAACAAGACCTGAACAATATGAAGGCTTGTGCTGATCTATGACAAATAGCATTGGCATCATGGGTATGCCTGGCTGTGATCAACACCAACAATAGAGAACCCAACCGTCAGGTCCTTGATGTTCAACAGCATCATGATCACTGAAACCCCACATCCTAGGGTTAACCTCTCTTAGAAACGAAACCAAGTCTACAAGAGTAGGTCCAAGTATAGAAATTCTGAAGTGAGTGACTTACTTCCTGACCCCACTAAACTTGTCCACTATCTACTATCCACTATTCTCCTGTTCCTTGGATGCTGCCTGACCTGCTGCACTTTTCCAGCAACACATTTTCAGCTCTGATCTCCAGCATCTGCAGTCCTCACTTTCTCCACTATCTACAAGGCACAAGTTAGGAGTGTGATTGATTCTTTTTGCCAGAATTCTTCTATGGTTATGTGTTGTTGTTTTCTTAGAAGGTTGACACAATCCAAGGTAAAGCAGGCTTCTTGATTGGCATCTCATCTCCCCCTTCAACATTCATTCTCTCAACCACCAAGACAAATTGACACCAGTGCACACCAAGTGCAAGAACACAGCAGCAATTTACCAAGGCTCCTTAGACATCATCTTACAAATCCCCATGACCTGGAAGAGTAAGTTCAGCAGATACATGGGAACACCATCACCTGCAAGTTCCTCTCCAACTCACACGTGATCCTGATGTGGAAACATATCACTGCTCCCTCAGCCTTCACTAGATCAAATGACAGGACCCCCTTTACTAACTACCCTCTGGGTAAGCCTACACCAAATAAACTTGAGCAGTCCCAGAAGGTGGCTCACCCTCACCTCCTCAAATGCAATTAGGGATGGGTGATAAATACTGGCCCAGCACTCTAGCTAATGATGAACAAATCTAACTAGTCATCCTTAAAGGAAATACTCAGTAAGGATAGCAAAATATTCAGAGCTGAAAATGTGTTGCTGGAAAAGCGCAGCAGGTCAGGCAGCATCCAGGGAACAGGAGAATCGACGTTTCGGGCATAAGCCCTTCTTCAGGAATGGGGAAATTTTGTCCAGCAGGCTAAGATAAAAGGTAGGGAGGAGGGACTTGGGGGAGGGGCATTGGAAATGTGATAGGTGGAAAGAGGTCAAGGTGAGGGTGATAGGGCAGACCGGGAGGTGAGGCGTTCTTCCTCCAACCGTCGTTTTGTTGTGGTCTGACGTTGGAGGAGTCCAAAGACCTGCATATCTTGGTGGAGTGGGAGGGGGAATTGAAATGTTGATCCACAGGGTGGTTGGGTTGGTTGGTCCGGGTGTCCCAGAGGTGTTCTCTGAAACGCTCCGCAAGTAGCCGGCCTGTCTCCCCAATATAGAGGAGGCCACATTGGGTGCAGAGGATGCAATAGATGATGTGTGTGGAGGTGCAGGTGAATCTGTGGCCACCTTTTCCTCCGCTATATCGATGACTGTATCGGCGCCGCCTCGTGCTCCCACATCTGCAGACCTCACTTTCTCCTAGCAAAATATTCACACCATTAATGTCTTAAGGTCCAGGGGAAGTATAGATATTTCAACCTAGCCCCACAAAAATGATCCGACCTGCTGCTGGGATTTCCTCCACCTTCACCCAACCTCAAGTCCAACCACCATACCTAACTCTTCAGAGGACCCACCTGATTTCCTGCCTCAGTTTTCCTGCCCTCTTACCTTATCCATCTAATGCAGACCACTAAATAGCCTGTAATTGTTGGTTCAGTCCTTGCTGTCATCATGCAGTTGAGGCCCATGGTGTCATGGTGAAGAGATCATATGGATAGTCCAACCTAATATCATCATTCCAGAATGAAACACTGCTCACTGCATACTTTCTCTATGCATTGCTTGCAGTTTTTTGGTTTTACTTTGTTGTGGGTTTGGGAATTGGAAATGTGATGAGGAGAATGGTATCTCAGTAGTGGTGCATGTTGTTTTCAGTGAAATAGAGCTAGGGAATTGATGCAAAAGGTTGAGCTAGGATGACTGAAAATCATCAAACAATCTTTTTTTTCTAAGCAATTCGTAGAGCTATCCAGCACAGCAACAGACTCTTCGATCCAATCCATCTTTACCAACCAGATATCCTAAACTGATCTAAACCCAGTTGCCAACATTTGGCCCATATCCTTCTAAATCCTTCCTATTCATTGGACATAGAACTTTACAGCACAGAAACGGGCCCCTTGGCCCACAATGTTGTGCTGTACATGACACCAATTCAAGTAATCCCTTCTGCCTGCCCTTGGTCCATATCCCTCCATTCCTTGCATATTCATGTGCTTATCTCAAAGTCTCTGAAACACCCCAATCATATCTGCCTGCACACCAGATATGATAAGAGCATTTAAGAGACTGTTAGATGTTCATGTACTCATCCAGATGCCTTTTATATGTTGGAATTGTACAAGTCTCCACCATCTCCTCTGGCAGCTTACTACATACATGCACCACACTCTGCATGAAAAAGTTGTCCCTCAGATCCCTTTTAAATTTATGCAGTCTAATTTTGGACTTGCCTACCCTGGAAAAAAGACCTTGGCTATTCATCCCATCCATGCTGTTTATGATTTTATAAACCTATATAAGATCACTCCTCAGTCTCTGATGGTCCTCTGATGGTAGCTCATTTTCATCCCTGCAAATCTTTTCTGAACTCTTTCAAGTTTAACGTCTTTCCTAAAGCAGGGAGACCAGAATCGAACACAGTGACATCTAAAAGTGACATCACCAATGTCCTGTCCAGCTACAACATGACGTCCCAACTCCAATACTCAGTGCACTGACCATTGAAGGCAAACGTGCCAAACACCTTCTTCCCAACCCTGTCTACCAGTGACTCTACTTTCAAGGAATTATACACTTTCACCCTTAGGTCTCTTTGTTTGATAGTACACCTCAGGGCAAAAGTGTAGCACCTCACATTGATCTAAATTAAACTCCATCTGCCACTCCTCAGACAATTGGCCCATCTGATCAAGGTTCCAAAGTTTGGGAGAAGATTTGTAGCTCGGGTGCTCGTTGTTGTGGTTCTGTTCGCCAAGCTGGCAATATTTGTTGCAGACGTTTCGTCCCCTGTCTAGGTGATATCCTCAGTGCTTGGGAGCCTCCTTGTTGCATCAAGACACTGTTCAAAAGGGCCACAACACACTGCAGTACACCAGAACTGCAAAAAGAGGAAGAAGAACACCTCTACAATGTATTCGCCAAAAACGGATACCCCCGCAATTTCATCAACAGATGCCTAAGGGGAAAACAACGAAATGAGGACATGTTACAACCCAAAGGACTAGCCACACCAGCATACATCAAAAACATTTCTGAACTGACAGCCAGACTACTGCGACCACTAGGACTCATAACAGCACACAAACCAACAGCCACTCTCAGACAACAACTCACCAGGACGAAGGACCCGATACCCAGCATGAGCAAAACCAATGTAGTGTACAAAGTCCCATGCAAGGACTGCACAGAACACTACATAGAACAAACAGGAAGACAGCTAACGGTCCGCATCCATGAACATCAACTAGCCACGAAACGACATGACCAGCTATCCATAGTAGCCACACATTCAGATGACAAGCAACATGAGTTCGACTGGGACAACACTACTATTATAGGAGAAAGTGAGGTCTGCAGATGCTGGAGATCAAAGTTGAAACTTTATTGCTGGAACAGCACAGCAGGTCAGGCAGCATCCAGGGAACAGGAGATTCGACATTTCGGGCACAGGCCCTTCTTCAGGCTGTTCTCTGTTTGGCTTGTCCTACTATTAGAGGACAAGCCAAACAGAGAACAGCCAGGGAATTCCTAGAGACATGGCACTTATCCACAGATTCAATCAATAAGCACATCGACCTGGACCCAATGTACTGGCCACTGCAGCGGACAGCTGGAACTGACAACCGGAAGCAGCAGGTACAAATCACTATAAATGCCGGAGGAATGATTACAGAAGCGCTTCACAGGAGGCTCCCAAGCACTGAGGATGTCACCTAGACAGGGGACGAAACATCTGCAACACAAATTCCCAGCTCGGCGAACAGAACCACAACAATGATCAAGGTTCCGTTGTACTCTGAGATACCTTCTTCGGTGTCCGCTACGTCAACAATTTTGGTGTCATCTGCAAACCTACTAACTATACCTCCTATATTCACATCCAAATAATTTATATAAAAGATGAAAAATGGTGTAAGTTTGAAGACATTTTATAATCATATATATGGTATATATGATATAATCAGAAAACAAGAGGGTTGAACCACATTTCTATTTTGAAGTGCAAAGTAATGAAAGTAATGTGCGAATGAAATTGTCAGTGAGTCTAAGATAGCAGCTTACTGTGCAGCCTGTGGAAATGCTTGGAGCTGAGCGTTCAAAGGATCCCTTGAAGGAGAAATCACAAGTATCTCCACTTTCATCAAGACAAGGAGCCAACACTTCAGCAAAATCAAAGCTGAAGCATTTTCAACCATTTCAGCCTCCTCCTGAATTCTTCAGCATCACAGATGCCAGTCTTCAGCCAGATCGATTCATTTCATGTGATATAAAGAAATGACTATAGGTACAGTATAGACTTTGGGTCCTTATACTAGTCCCAGCAGTAGTACTGAAGATTTGTGTTCCAGAACAAGCCTTGCCTGAAGCTAGACTGAAGCTGGTGGGAAGAAGAGTATGACACAGATTTAGTTTAGAGTCCATGTCTAAGATAGAGGACACAGAGGACAAAGGTGAAAAGGACTCCATTTGTGCTGCATCATGTTTGAAAATGTATGAAGTGGAGCATAGGCTTCAGGAGAAATTGTTACTTGACTTCAAAATAAGTGCACTAGCAGAGTAGTATGGAGATGATGAAGGTTGAATTTTCTTTTCGTAGAAACATTCAGAAAAGCATTTATAGTCAAAGGAATAATGTTGGTATGTTTTCTCATGCCATTGGCAAATATGGAATTAGATCACCACCATTACGTTGAGCCCTTAAGGAAGATAATGAGTTGACAAGTGGTGAACAAAACATTTCTAAAATATATCATGAAAGAGTTAATTAGTTTTATTTTCCCTTTTTCAAGTATGTGCATCATGTTCAGACACAATTTTTAGGTGGGTCAGTCAAGTTCTAAAACGTTGAGCCAAATTTGAACATGATCAATTAATGATCTTGTGATAGAAAATGTGCACATAATTGGCTTAACGTCCATGCATGATGACACAAGGATAGAGATCTGAACCAAATCATCCTTTTTACCTCTGAATTCGCAAAACAGTAAAATTAAATCATTGAATATCCTCTGTTGTTACTTCAGTGACTTCTAACCAGAGTTTTGAATAAGCAATCCCAGTCTTCGTGAATAATCAATTCTAGTAATTGGTTTTGTATCTCAAGCAAAAGTCTTAACTATTTATTAAATACACAATAACTTTAGCACTGAACATATTAAATAACAAGGTCATCTGATTAATATCTATGAGAAAGTGAGGACTGCAGATGCTGGAGATCAGAGCTGAAAAATGTGTTCCTGAAGAAGGGCTTATGCCCGATACGTCGATTCTCCTGCTCCTCGGATGCTGCCTAGCCTGCTGTGTTTTTCCAGCACCATATTTTTCTCATCCTTGATTAATATCTATGCTTTAAACCCGAAACATTTTTTTCAGCCCCTATTCACACAGAAGACTGACACACAAACACAGTTTGAGATAAATGAAAGAAATTAATAAAACTGGTCAGATTACTTAAATAGAGACAAAAAAAACTGCAGATGCTGGAATCCAAGGTAGACAAGCAGGAGGCTGGAAGAACACAGCAAGCTAGGAAGGTCTTCTCTCTCCTCCCCACCCCCCAACCCCCTCACTAATGTCATCCTAATGTTGCCTGGCTTGCTATGCTCTTCCAGCATTCAGCTTGTCTACCTCAGATTACTTAAATGGCTTTCACATTGCATTGTTTGACAGGTATAAGTGTGGACTCCTTGGTTGCGTTTCTCGAATCGCCAGCAGGATGACCTTCTCGGTCCACTCAGGTCAAGGTAGTAATACGTCTCAGTCAGCTTTCTACTCTCTGGGCTTCCAAAGGTTGGTGTGGGAGATTAGGCAGGGATCTTTCAAATCATCATGTTGTATTGTCAGCAATCAAGTTCATCTCCTTCAGAAAACACAGTTCAAACACATGTCCAACTCTGATTTTGCTCTGGTAGACCAACAGATGTGAAAAGGAAGTATTTACTAAAGGAATATCCTAAGGCTGCAGAAAAGGCCCCAGAATCCTTGCAGCCAAAGCCAATTAGAGTCATAGAGATGTACAGCATGGAAACAGACCCTTCAGTCCAACCTGTCCATGCCGACCAGATATCCCAACCTAATCTAGTCCCACCTCCCAGCACCTGGTCTATATCCCTCCAGCCCTTCCTATTCATAAACCCATCCAGATGCCTTTTAAATGTTGCAATCGTACTAGCCTCCAATTGATCCAAGATAAAGTATCTGTCATTTTTATACTAAAGACATCAAGATTTAATTTTCTTTGGAGACTTTCCTGGACCTCATGTTTTCATTGAAGTACCATATCACTTCAATGATTTTTGTTTACAGCATATTTGGAACAAGCTCCCCTGACTACTCATTATGTCTGACCCAGGAAGACAAATAATCTTGCCCCAATTCCATGCAGCCTGGGCCTCATCACTTATATATTGGAGATGAATGATGATGGCAGAGAAATATAAGCAGCTTTGAAACCTTTTGAGTGACCAATATGGGAGGACAGATTAAAAGTTAAATTCTTGTGATGGTGTTTTTGCCTGCATTATCTTTAAAGGGAAATGCTGGACAAATCAAGTAGTATTCCATTGATGATTAAGAAATAATTTAACAGTCTGCTGAGTTCAATGTAGTAATAATCAATTCTTGAATAGTCAGTCATGAGCACCTTTTTGTGGCCAACTTCTGTCCATAATTATCCACTTCTTTTTCCACGTAGTTCACAAGTGCAACTAATAATAACATGAGCTAAATTTCTTGACTAATGGCTACAAAATAGCATATTCTTGAGATAGTTTCTAAAATCATCCAACTATTGAAATTATACCTAGCCCTGAGACAGCACCCCTGCAATCTTCTTCCCGACCTCTCCGCCCCCACCCCCTCTGCGGCCTATAATCCTCACCCTCACCTCCTTTCACCTATCGTATTCCCAGCGCCCCTCCCCCAAATTTCCTCCCCCCTACCCTTTATCTCAGCCCGCTTGGCACATCAGTCTCATTCCTGAAGGGCTTATGCCCAAAGCATCGATTCTCCTGCTCCTCGGATGCTGTGTTTTTCCAGCACCATATTTTTCAACTCTGGTCTCCAGCATCTGCAGGCCTCACTTTCTCCTGAGACAGCAAAGTCATGTTGTCATGGGGAAAGTGACAAAAATGTAAGTCTGGTCACATTTTGTCTTGCAATTTTTAAAAAAACTTTGCAGAAAGAAAGAAAGCCAGAAAAGACAATCTAAATGATAATTCTGAGGCAATAGGATAATGCGCATTTACCCATAAAGGCAACCCAACAGATTGGGCCTTTACCAAAAGCACACATTTCTACATTTGCTCCTTTGGCAGACTGTGAGTTGTTAATGGAAAGTGGGAATGCTCAAGAAGTCCATAAATCTTGTTGTGGAAGGAAATTCTAATTGCATAAAGTGCACTCCTTGAGGAGCTATCTTACGAAAGACACAACAAGGTCTCAAAAGTACAATAATAGCTGGAAGGTCACAAAATCTGCCTGCTCCCTAGCCAGGTAAAGACTTTGTTGAATTTCTTGTGGTACCACTGCCTGTTAGCAAAAGTGCTATTTTTGTCCAGGAGTATATCTTTGTCAATACATTTGTCCAAATCTCCTGAATTAAATGAAAGCTCCTTGCCCTTGAAGCCAACACGCATCTTTCTCAGACAAGGGATTTATTGCCTGACGTTTTTGGAGAATACTATACAATTGTCTCATTCAATTGCCTGTCTGGAATGAAATGGAATCTCTTTGGGGGATTTCACTGACTTAAACCATGCTTCAAAAGAACTTGTGGGACTCTAGAAAAAAAATGTCTATTTTCTCACTAATTTTCTTTTTGCACTTTCAGACACTCCTGTTAGTGAGTGAAAACTGCTGAACCATAAAAGTACATCACATGCAGCTTCACCTATTGTGTGGGCTCTATCCTCTACGCAGCAGTTTTCCCCAGCTGTTTAAGTAATGCTCATTTATGTCCATTTTGGCCATTTGATAGTTCATTTGATTGGTATTACTGGATTGCCTGGATGAGTGAAACCATTGGACATTCCAGTATTTTCCATTGTCACTGACAAAGTTTTGGAAGAACTCTTCAAAAGAGTCTGTGAGATGCAGAAGTAAAATTGAAGCAGGTTTTATCGAGCTTAACCCTTCATGCACTCTTTCTGGATTAACCTATAAACTGGAAAATTAGTAATGTATAAAGGAGCTCAATTTATACACGCCAACGCTATCGCTATACTCCTATATATTGCTCTTCATAACATTCCAATTATGTAATAAATGCCAAAAAGATAGAGAATAGCATGTTGCATTATCCCCAAGAAAGTAATTTTTGAAAAAAAGTGTTAACCACTCAGGAGTTGCATTTCCCTGATGAGATGGTTAAGAAAGCAAATGTAATGTTGTCATTTATCTCAAGAGGTTGGAATGTAAAAGCAGCAATGTGCTACTGAGATTTTATAAAGCTCTAGTTAGGCCCCATTTAGAACACTGTGTCCAATTCTGGGCCCCATACCTTAGGAAGGACATACTGGGACTGCAGTGTATCCACGGATGGTCCCTGGAATGGTAGGCCTAACATACGATGAATGATTGAGGAACCCAGGATTGTATTCATTAGAATTTAGAAGGTTGAGGGGAGATCTAATAGAAACTTACAAGATAATGCATGGCTTAGAAAAGGTGGACGCTGGGAATTTGTTTCCGTTAGGCGGGGAGACTAGGACCCGTGGGCACAGCCTTAGAATTAGAGGGGGTCAATTTAGAACGGAAATGAGGAGACATTTGTTCAGCCAGAGAGTGGTGGGCCTATGGAATTCATCGCCATTGAGCGCAGTGAAGGCCGGGACGTTAAATGTCTTCAATGCAGAGATTGACAAATTCTTGATCTCGCAAGGAATTAAAGGCTATGGGGAGAGTGCAGGTAAGTGGCATCAAAATGCCCATCAGCTATGATTGAATGGCAGCATGGACTCAATGGGCTGAATGGCCTTACTTCCACTTGTATGTGTTATGGTCTTATGGTGTTGGCAATTGGGGTGAGTGATAGCAAGTGAGGGAAGATGTTGCAGATAATAGTGAGAGTGGTAAAGCTTGAGTTTTGGTGGGAGATGGGTACAGTGATGGAGTAATTGTGAGGTATTGGAAAAAGAGTAGTGACACTTATACAGGCAGAGTGGAGAAAGTCATTGACCTGTGGTGTGCATTCCCCCAGATGGCTGAGAATGTCATAATGTGGCTGACATGTTCTGGTGTTGTTGCCTCCACAGCTGGTGCTAGAGAAGAAGAAGATCCACCTCTGCAGTACCCTGCCCGGCATGACCTCGAGGTCCCAGCCCACAAAGCACAGTATCAATTTCCCCCTTTCTGCCATGTGCAGGGCAAATGTTGTGAAGTATGCAGGGTAGCTCCAGACAGATGGTGCTGGTCCAGTGTACTGTAGGCTTTTAAAGATGGTGCAGGCATAAGGGATGCCAGTACACTTTGGGAGTGGCAAGTTGTGACAGGAATGGTACATGGTAAGATGGAATCGAGTGTGAGAGATGACATTGGGGCAGGTTAGAAGTTAATCAAGCAGATTTGGTACGATATGGTGGGAAAATCTGCTCTGCTTCACACCAGATACAAGATGGTGACAGAGTAGGACTCCTGAGCTTGGGGCATGTCCACTCCATCCGCTTTTCTTTTTTTCCCTTTCTTGTTTTTTTCTTTTATTCTTTTACTTACTTTTTACTTGTACTTACTGTGAAGAGTTCAGATGCCATCAGCGGCAAGCTATTCAGGTGTGGACTCATGGCGGAGGACAGCAAGCCCAGCATGGGGAGAGTGTGCCCAGCGCAGTGGGAGAGTGCACCGAGCCTGGGCGAGAGTGACCCTGAGGTGACATCAGCAAGATAGGCCCAGAGGCAAAAGATGGCACGTGAGGATTGGCGACTTTGTTGTTGGCTGGGTCCAGTGCTGACAGCAGTGTCATGGTTGTGGAAGGGCATCACGACAACATTAATGAGGGCTGCAGCGAGAGACTCTGACATTGGTGGATCCAAAACAAACAGTGGCAGAGGTGAATGAGCCCAGCAGCGAAAGTTAGCGCCTGAGGATAGGTATCTTCGGCGTTAGTTAGGTCAGGCACAGTGGAGATTTCTCTGAGCCGGTTTATAACTTAAGTGTTGATGGATTTCTCTTTAAATTATATCTTTTCATTTTTGAATTATTCTTAAACTATCAAAATGGTGCTGTATTGTGGCCTCAAATGAAAGCTTTCCGCTGTATTTTGTTTTTTTTCTTACTGTAAGATACACATGACAATAAAATAATTAATTCATTCAGCAAATCAGACTGAAGCCAAAAACAGTAAGATTCAGCCCAAGTTATCTGGTCTCAAAATCCAGGGTGCTGCAATGAAGAAAGCAGTTGTTTCAATAGAGCAGCTATCTTCCAGGATGGACTTTTATGAGTTTAAAAGGCACAGGATGATGTTATGGAGCAACTACCCGAGTTAGCAGTGAAGAATTCCTTTGTGAAGGAAATTTGGATTTAAAGAACTCCAGAAAAAGAAATAGACCAACAACAAGGTCTGCAAGGAACAACATTTTCTGTGAAGGATATCTTAGAGATAAAATATCCTTCAGAGGAGAAATCATCCATTGATCAGAACAAAGGTCAGCAGTTCTCAAGCAGAAGGCTTGGTGATCTGCCAAATCCAAAGAAAATATGTAAAAAATGTGGAAAACTACTTGCATTTGTGAATTCAGAGACTTGGGACGCAGATGCTTAGTGATAAAGATAAAATAGTTATATACATGATTGTATAATGGGTCAACTATGGTGGAATAAAGTTGGGGGGGGTTGGGTTGGTAGGGAGGAGCACGGGTGTTGTATAAGGATGTCTTTTTAAGAGTTAATGCTGAAGTTGTATTATTTCCTCCCAATCTGATGTTGTCAGGAACAGTCTTTGGGTAGAGACACAGAAATCTCACTGCATTCAAAGAGAGCAAATGTATTATGTACATCATCTGAGAGTCCTTGAAATGATACATGATTAGTAACATAGTGTACATATTTCTATCATGGAATAAACTATCTTGTTAACTGCGACAAATATCTCTTCCAGTAAGACTTTTGTTATGCCTCACTGGGGTAACACACTGGAAATCAAGTCGCTCCATTCCCAAAGTTATCACAAAAATTAAAGTTTTGTTTTAAAGATACACAGAATTTCACAAACCTAAGTTGAAAGAAACTATAGGTTCTGTACTAAGCAAGAATTATTATTCATTGTAAGTAAATAGATACAGGTAAACAATTATGAACTATGTCATATAAACTCCCTGTAATACATACACACACAATGAAGATACAAGGGTGTTATGGGTAGAGGGAAAGACGAGGAATGCAGTTACATTGAGATCACTCTTGTGCTGATCAGAAAGCTACTTCTCTGTCTTTCTTCAGATATTTTGGTTTGCAGGAGGGACAGTGTGACTGGTCCACACTTATAAAAGATTTCCAATTTATTACTTAAAGCTGACAGCTTGCAGCAACTACTGAAGGGAAAATAAACTGGTTTTCTTTATGTTTGAAGTGAGCAGCAGAGCCTATGGGGATCTCATGGCTTATCTTCTTCACAGCCCCAAAGTGTTTAGCTACCTGAGAACCAATCACATGAGGACAAGTAAAAGGCCGTTGACATCAATAACTGGCCACCAGTGCACAGACCAATCAGTTACTTGTTGCCAGCTGAATCTCCATTTGTACACACCCCTGTCTCTAGCTGGTTTGCACCTTTTCCTACTTGGAACAGCAGCTGTGTCAGCAGTGCTTGAAACAAAAGTCAAGTTACTTGTTTCAAATGTAGTAATCCTTCAGCAATCTGTGGCTTTAAGACAATTCTTCTCCTATTTAGTCCACAATGTAATCTAATCTAATCTAATCTAATCACAAAGTAGAGAAAAAATGAAACAACATGGTACTTATACTTTATAGTGATGATCGTTAGATAGGTCTTAAATGCAGTATAAACAATGGAGAGGTGAACTACCTTAAGATATCTTTACCCTGTGTAACATCCTGACACAAAGCACCAGTAATGGTAATAAGGGTAACAGTATAGCTCCCAATACATTTAAATGGTGTTTTTATCTCTAGATTGAGTGCAATCTATTAACCACAGTGGAATTTTGGCTCTTTTACATTTCTAGTTACACAGTTCACTTAACATACCATTTCTCTTTCTTAAGCAGAATTTCTTGTAACATTAAAAGTAACATGTAGATTTTGTGCCCTATATGCTTCATTTAATATTATTATTTAACTGATGATTTATTGGTAGTGCAATACCAATATAGAACAGATTTTATGGAGAGAAAATGGGAGGGACAAGGAGATGAGTGATTATATAGATCACTGACTTCAAATGAAAGGATGTGCCATTACTGACCTTGTAGTCTGTTTTAACTCAGGGTAAAACTGAACTTGCACAATAGTACAAAACAGCGAATAGTAAACCAGCAGACTGTTTTACACATCAACCAATTTTTTTTCAATCGGTTTCCATTGAGATGTAAAGCAGTCTATTGATTCACAGCTGTTATTTTGTAAAACTCAACACACCAATTTAATTCCCAGAAAATTTTCTTTTGAACAACTGTTTTGAAGCTGTTACTGTTGTGTTCCTCAAATAGTAGCCCTGCATTTGTTTGATTTTTTTTAAATGGGATGTGCATTTATGTGCTGCTTTTCATGGCCACTGGATGTCCCAAAGGGCTTTAATAATGTGCATGTGAAGTATAGTCTTTGTTGCAATGTAGGAAACATGATAGCAAACTTGTACTCAGGAACTCTCCATCAAATGTACTGGAATGATGACCAAGCAATCTGTTTTTGTGACATTCATTGAGTGATAAACATTGGCCAGGACACAAAAGTAATCCCCTTCTTATGCTATGGGATCTTTTCCATTCATCTCTCCAGACAGATCAGGCCTCAGTTCAATATCTCATCCAAAAGGTGGTACCTGTTGGTATTGTGCTAGAGTAACAGCACAGGTGTTTTGGTTTAAACCTTGGAGTGAAATAGAACCTTCCAACTCTGAGAGTGCTATCAGCTGAGCCAATACTCGATAGATTAGACTGAAAGGCCAGGCAGGTTCTACTCTGTGCTTGGTTATTATACATTGTCAACAGACTAGAAAATTTCCTCAATCTTGAGGTCAGTATATCATTTCCCAGATGTAATTGTTTATATTTGTCCCATACCCAACCCAATGTCAATCTGACATCCAGTCTACTGCAAAGAGAATCTTAACCGTCGCTTCTGTGACCTACCTTGATAACTTTCTCCTCCTTTCTGTTACAGACTGGGCCTACTTGGTAGCATGACCATTGAATCAAAGATTTAAATCTAGGAATTGTAGTCTGAAGAATTTTGGAGTTGCTGAGCATTTTATGTTCTGCTATACAGTGAAATGTCGAATATTTGTCATAGAATGTATTGGAAAGTTTTCTTTCCCCTCGAATACATGCATAACACTTCCTATAAGGTCCCTTAAAACTCTCGCCACAATACTCTCCAATAGAACAGCTGCAGCCACAATCTATCTCTTTTTGTATTCTTTGTCAAATTTTACTGTCACTAGGGTACTTTTGTGAGTAACAGGGAATATGTTTTGAAACTCGGCACTTCCAGATTACTCGGTTGCTGCAGTGTGTCCCATTCTTGTTATTGCTCACTTCTCCACTGACTGTGTTATAGCTTTGTAATAATGGCATTAGAATGAAGCCTTCAATTACCCAGGATTGCTTTCTCATGTTGTTAGGATGAGCACTAAAGGCAAGGAAGATTATTCCAGTGCACTGTTTTTGGAAAGCTACCAAAGCATCTCGACTTGGCTGATTTCATGCAAGAGGAATAGAACTAACGGTATGCCAGAGAGATCAGCAGGCATTAGAGGCAGGCTGCCCTTACTTGATGTCATTACCAGTTTTCATATCTGCAGGACCAGGCACAGCTGCTGAAGGGCACTATCTCCACAGGCTCTTGTTCAACAGAGAAGCAATTACACAATAGAACCATCTTCTGCGATGAGCTGTTTTCACAATGTCACTGCCAAGCCTCAGCTCTTCTCTCCTTAAACTCATGTTTTGCCTCCAGACCCTTAAAAACTAGCATGGGATTATATTCTGTATTCCCTTATTTGCTTCCTATAGATAATCCAAAATGATACATTATTTTAAAAAACAGTGCAAATCAATACATTATGAAAGGTTCATCAAATTTCATCTCAATGCTGCATTTTGCAAAGAACTACTTCTTCCTGACACCTAATAACATATAAGGAAGACAAATCACATCCATATGTCTGTTTCCACAACTACTTTTCCTGAACCAGGTTATTAATCTGTTGCTAGAGGCTATATCATGAGAGTGACTTCTCCACATCCAGCCTGGCTGACCAAGAGACTCTCCCTTTCTTACCAACTATCCTGGTCATATTTGAAGGGTTTGCAGGTTGATAATCAACTAGTTTGGCCACGTTATAAATGCATTTTTTATGGTTATCAGATCCTCATACTTGGAAATTATGGCTTACAGACAGGGACACAACAGCAACATTCCACTTCAGAGAACAGTAGGTTGTTGATGATTAATTTGTCCCCTTCACCTATGAATGTCTACCTGAATGCAATCATTTGAAGCTCATTACCAGCATCCTTTATGGTTTCCAAAGCTGTGGTGACGATGTTTGGTACATTGGAAGTGGCAAGAGGCTCTGGCTTCAGGTTTGCTGCATTTGAAAATAGCATATTTTTCCATAAACTACCACCACATATTTGACATGTGTTTGAATATTGGTGCAAAGCAATGCTTTCAACAGGAGCTGCCTTGGATGAAAAGGTGTAGGTTGACGTTTGTTAGAAAGAGCAGAGCACAAGTAGGATGCTACTACAATGAACATGGGTGAAGCTTCCAAATTTGAACTCAAGTGCGGCAGGGAGCAATTAGCTATCAGCTGCTGCACATACATGTGGTCAAAATATGGCCTCCTTATGGGCTTGATAAAGAGCAATATTACATCAATAGAAGCTCCACATGCTGCATTAGTTAATTTGAAGTCATGAGTCCATCATAGCACAGGACGTATCAATATCATCAACAATATGGCCGTTCCCTGTTTGGAACCTGCTTGGGTCAGATTTTCTAACCTGTGGAGAGATGTCATTAGCCAATGTGAGACACGTAGTTCCTTTGATATAAGATCGTGCCTTTTTTTTCTAGAAGTTAAGGAGTGATCTGATTGGAGTCTTCAAGATATTAACAGGGAAAGGCAGGGTAGATAAAGATAAAAATATCTCCATTGTTTGGGAATTCTAGAACGAGGGTGCGCAGTCTTGGAATTAGTGCTGCACAGTTCAGGAGAGTTATTAGGAAGCACTCGAATTCCAAAAACAGGCTACTGAAGATAAACATAATAACAAGGGTGAATGACAAAAACAAGGTAAAATGGCAGAAAGTAAAATTTTATTTTGATAAAGCTACAAAATCATTGCCAGAGCTGAGGATTGGACAGCAAGTCAAAATGGAAATGTTCAACACTGTCAACAAGAGTCAGAACTGTGGCAACTTTTGGGACCTAAGCTTCTCACCTAGATTCTGTGCAGTGAATATGAAAGACTAGATATATTGTCACAACCTCAGAGATCTATGTACCACAAAAGAAATTATTTTGCAGGCAACTGAGCAGGACGATGTGATCTGACCATCTGTACAGACTGACTATCAGTCCCCCATTCTCCAGCAACAGAAATGGGTCAGCAACAACAGTTACCAAGACAACCGCAATCACCATGGGCACAGTAGATCCCAGAGAAGGAACATCACCCCAAGAATGAGCACACAATGGAGGAACAGCCAACTATAATACATGTGTACCATTGAACAACCTGTACTATTTCAAGGTTATGTCAGCAGTTTTGTTAATGAATGATAATATTGTTAGTGACCCAATGTATATTGGGTAACTCGTGTCACTTATAACTTCAGTCAGAGGTGTACGCAATTTTATTTCCTGGAAAGAGGATGTTTGGAAAAATGCAACTGTTTTCGCACACTGACTAGATTGCCATACCATAGTCTTGTAACCTCTAACTCTTCTCTATGTGCCTTTGTAACAGCTATTATGCACGATTTGAAATTAAGTGAAAATGTAACTAATCCAAGACAGAGGTTTTTATTCTATTTTACCAATGTTAGCTTTTGTCCTCAAACAAAAAGAAATTGCTGGAGAAACTCAGCAGATCTCACACCATCCGTGGAGAGAAAATAGTCAACTTTTCAGCTCCAGTGACCCTTCATCACTGGACCCAAAACATTGACTCTACTTTCACTCCACAGATGCTGCCAGATCTGTGACGTTTTTCCAACCATTCCTGTTTTTGTTTCAGATTTCCAACATCCTTAGTTTTTGGTTTTATCCTAGCTTTTGACCTCCTCACTTCACCCACCCTTTCCAAAACAAATTCACAATAAGTCAAAAACATTACGTAACTTATTTAAGGTTAGTGCTATTTTGATATGGCCAATTATATTTTTACATGGGTTTTAAAGGAAATGGTTACAAATATACCTGATAATTTACCTTTGGAATAAGAATGTGAAAAACTATTTATATTTGGATTATTCAAACAAGGAGAAACTAAACTTCTTTTGCCTGATAGGATAATTTGAATTTCGCACATTAACATGATACATAACCTATTATTCTACTACTACTCCTTGTAAACTAATCTCCTGATTGTGAATTTTACATTTCAGTTTAAATGATCTGGAGATGAAGCTAACTGAATGTGAACAGGTTTTTCCTGAGGCTGTTCAGATTTACTGTAGTGTCAAGGAATTATCTCATCAGGATGTGAACTGACTGCCAGGCCACCGATGAGACAACTTGTTAGATAGTAGGATCCTCTAATTACTGCACCTGAGATGTTTCTGTCATTGTTCAGACTATTGAGGTTCAACTTGGAAAAGGACAAGTCTCTAGATCTCCAGTGTATCAAGCAGTTAAAGGACAATTTTCTGGAAACTGCATGATGTGTTCCAAAAAGCAGTTAAACATAAGGATACCATTCTTGAAGTTACTCCATGATAGTTAATTTTCAATGACTTAATACAACCTTCTCATATTTATTTCTCTGCTATTTAGAGGACATGTGAAACCCGTTAATTTAAATAGTTTTTTTATTATTTTGAAGAGCCACTAGGTTTTTGTCTCCATAGTAATCTGGAAGATAAACTTTAGATGCATGGGAATGGATTTGCAATATAATTGCAGGTTTATTACTGAAATCAAGAAAATGGGGGAAGTTTGATGAAACAAATAAGATTTAAAGTTTGAGCAAACATTATCTCATAGAAGGATGAGGAACAAAAGAAAGGATAGAGAAGTTTAAGGTTCCGTGTTAAGCCATTTTAATAAAAAAAAGTATTTATTTTTGTAGTTAAAAATCACACAACACCTGGTTATAGTCCAACTGGATTATTTGGAAGTACAAGCTTTTGGAGCGCTGCTCCTTCATCAGGTAGCTAGTGGGGCAGGATCATAGGACATAGAGTTTATAGTAGAAGATCAATATGTAATACAACTGATGCGATGTATTGAACAAACCTAGATTGCTGTTAAACCTTTAATCACTTAGAATGAGTGTAGGTTGAGCTGTATCTAACCTCTAAGTAGCTTTGCAATTTCTGAAATTCGCAGGCTTCTCAAAAAGCCAATTTGCAGAGACAATGTATTCATAAAGGTATTGTAGTGAATGGAACAAGGTTGGCTATGTGGATCTCATTGAGTATAAGTTCCCTGATTGGGGTTGTTTACCTTGGCCAGTCAGGGACTCCTGGTGGACAGGTATAAACAGGAGTCTCATGGATTCTCCTCATTCTTGGGACTAGCTCTGAGCTAGCTAGTTAGAGTCCACATACTGTGTGTGTGTAAATAAAGGATGACAGCATTTATGGAGTTATTTCAAGTATATAACTATATCAT
This sequence comes from Chiloscyllium plagiosum, assembly GCF_004010195.1. Lineage (NCBI taxonomy): Eukaryota > Metazoa > Chordata > Chondrichthyes > Orectolobiformes > Hemiscylliidae > Chiloscyllium > Chiloscyllium plagiosum. Next base: position 19,438,498 of record NC_057738.1, read on the forward strand.
AAATGTGTGGTCGAACAATATATGTATTCAGAAATTATGCCTTTTCAGTATTGTAGAATAAGCTGTCAGGTGTTAAAGGCTTTGTTATCTGGAAAGCCAGAGTTGCAATTCATGAAAGATTAAGAATGTGCTTGCGATGTGAAGTTGATGATCAATATTTAGAGATCAGCTGACAAAGTCCAGCAAGAAGCTATTTTTGTTGGTCAAGGTTAGACAGGAATGCGGAAGGTATGATGTATCAGTGTAGAATAAAGCAATAATAAAGAAGCCAGCATTGATACTTTGCAATCATGGCATTAGCCAGCTATAGAGTGCCAGAGACTGCACATAGATTCCAGAGAATTTGGAAGGCAACAACTATCCATTGTGATGGAGTGGTTTGAGGGGCTTCCGACTAATGTAACAACAACTTGCAAAACACTAGACATATTGCTCAGTTTGATAGTTGTTTATGAGTTCATCGAGAAAATTTTGTCTGTCCAAAGACCTTAGTTTTGTGTGAGGCATTTTCAAATTTCATAAGAATGAACTGGATAAAGCCATATCAAACTGCTTCAAATGACGCAGAAGAATGTGCAGGAAAGAATTGTTAAGCTTACTCTGGTCAAAGAAAAACTAGATACAAATTAGAAGAAATATCTAATGTAATTGAATGAAAGATGGGTGCATGCTTTGTTTATTTATCATAAGATACCTTGCTCTGCTACCGACAAAACGGCAAGTTAATTGTTTCTTAGAAGACCAACTTGGAATAATTTTTCTCAATGCAAGCTATATTTAGCACACTCAGTAAAAGACAAGGAAATCAAGCAGAGCAAGGGTTGGTGTGAGAGAAATAAGTCTGAAATTGAAACATAAAGTAAAAGTGAAAGACATTATCAGAAGTGACAAAAGCAGATACCAGCAAGAGTCACAAACATATGTGGGTTTCACACATATTTGGTCGACATATTTTGTAGTGGGCAGGATAGGTCTATCTATGTAATTCAAGTTTTACCTTTTGAAGTTCACAAGCTGAAGGAAGTTGGGAAGAATCAAATGAGTCCAATAAATTGGACAGTTGGCAAATAAGCTGGGTACAAAAATTATCAATATTGCTGCAATAAAAAACATTTCCTCTGAGAAGCAAGCCAAAATCAGTCAATGTCTTTCCCAAATTCGTAAAGTTTGACAAGGAAAGATATATCCTCTTCGCAATAATAAACCAATGGTCAGGATGAGTTTGTAAATAAGTAAATAGCAACAATGTGTTTGAGTTCTATGTAAAGAGGAAGTGGTAGATGCAGGTACAATTACAACATTTAAAAGATATTTGAATACATTCATGAATAGGAAAGGTTTAGAGGGATAGGAGCCAAACACAAGCAAATAAGACTAGTTTAGTATGGGGAAACTTGGTCGGCACGGACAAGTTGAACTGAAGGGACTGTTTCTATGCTGTATGACTGTATGTAACTTAAATTTCTGTGTAACCTTTCATGAAGGGAGGTGTGTGATAGCACTCTCATGGCCGTTTGTATATGTACATACATGAGCAAACAGGAATAAACTAGTTTGGTTCGATATAAGAATTTCAGGTGCGCACTCCAGTGTTTCTGACCTGCAATGATATCCACATGGTACTTCCAGTGTACTTTTCTGAAGATTTGCATAGTGGTGTCATAAAATCTTCAATGAACCAGCACAATCAGGCAACATTTAGAGTCATAGAGATGTACAGCATGGAAACAGACCCTTCGGTCCAACTCGTCCATGCTGACCAGATATCCCAACATAATCGCGTCCTGTTTGCCAGCAATTGGCCCATATTCCTCCAAACATTTCCTATTCATATACCCATCCAGATGCCTTTTAAACGTTGCAATTGTACCAGCCTCCACCAATTCCTCTGGCAGTTCATTCCATACACGCACCTCCTTCTGTGCGAAAAAGTTGTTCCTTAGTTCCCTTTTATATCTTTCCCCTCTCACCATAAACCTATGCCCTCTAGTTCTGGACACCCCCAAATTATAAAATGTTGTATTTGTAAAATATGCTTGAACTATCTTTGACATAAGGTGGTGTTTTATTGATAGAGCTGAAAATGAATTCTTCATATAAAAAAACCTTTTAATCAGACTTGTGAGTTAACTAATTATTAATCATATTCAGAAAATGATTAATTGCGCTGTGTTATAATCCGTTTCTTAGTAAATTAAGAAAACCATTATATTTTCAAACCTTGTGAAGTTATGCCGTTTGGTGCCATGAATTTTAAAATAAAGCTTAATTTTAAGAAAATGCCATGAGGACCTGTAAATGGGCAGGTCAAATGGATAATTAACAGAAAGTCAAAATGCTGAAGCTATTGCCAGTTTTGGACGAGAAACTGGCTCAAGTGACATTTGCTTTGAAGTCAGTGCTAAATATTGTGCAAGCTCAAATTGCAATGGATATAATTTAGACTTAAAATTTATTGATTTGGCCAATTTTTGTTTGAATTGTGCTGGAACTAGAAATTCCCTCCTATTCATTTAATAACAAGATAGGTCTGATATTTTAAGAGGATTTTCAGTCCTCAACTGTGTTAAATCATCTAGATTTTCAACTGTGTAAAGTTTAAACAAAGAAAATTCAGATAAATCCAACAAAGCGCATTCACAATGTGGTTTTAAAATACTGTATCGGAAAATGCAGGCTTTTCAAACCATAGAGTCATGTTTTTGTATTCAGTAAACTCTCAATTACTAACTGTCCAACCTGTTTTGTAATTCCTATTAACAAAGATTGACTCATCATTGTTAAAGTGTTGAAAAAATTGAGTTAACAACGTTTGGATGTCTGTAGTGTAGCATTCGGCACAAAGTTTACATGATTCACTGCAGTGTAAGATCTGGTTTAATCTACATGAGGATACATATGCACATCAAAGCATTGTTTACTTTATCCCTCATTTGCCCATCCGGTTACTGACTAGATGTGACATTCCTGATCCAGAGAGCTATACTATTCCATACCACATGCTATTCTTCAAGCATACATTAAGAGGTGCAACGAATGATTCCCTTGCAGCATCTTCCTGTACTAATTTGGCTAATTAGAAATTTTCCATTCAGACGATTTTGAAAGCAGTGAGAGGTGACATGCATTTAATGAAGTTTTTTTTTATTTTGCAAATTTTATTTTATGCAATGTTGCAAAAAGATTTCCAGTAATTTTTCAATCCTGTCATTGCACTTCCTTTCATAATGCACAATAGTTAGGAAGCAAAGGATTAAGTAGTACCCTTTATGCAGACTAAAAGCATTGCCTTTATAAGAGACAACCACACCAATGTTATGGAAAATGTTTAAAAAGTAAACAAAACCTGTATATGGCGATGTGCATTTGAAAGGAAAACGAGAAGTTGCAATATATTGCTGTATTGTTTTCTGCATTAGCATTTTATCCATTCTGCTTTTGCCTGTCATACTAATTATCATCTTACATTCTTTCTTCAGCAGGAGGAGCATGTGAATGGCCAAAGACACCTTTGCTGATTTTGTCACCAGTTCTACCCCATGGCTTTGTCAACACCAGAAGGTAATCTTACTGTGTGAAATGAGTGGATTTCTGTTCAATCATGTTTTAAAAGCACTAGTACTAAAACGAGAAAAATAATTTTCTTTCAATGAACTCTATGCATGAATTGCAGTTGCTACCAGTTAAGATTCTGAATTATTTAATTAATAGAGATTCTACTGTTTGGGGATGAGAAATTCAAAAGTAAATTACAGAACCACACAGGTGTTCCCATGTACATCATAAAGCTTTTCTATGACAAATTCAGCCAGGATCACTTTGTGAGAACTGTAATCAGGTTTGTCCTGCAATAACTATAGTTTTTGTTTGACATCAGCACTATAGCATAAGGTATGTGCAATCCTGTACTGCAGAACAAAATAGAGTCCCAGTCTCGTACAGCATGGTAAGAGACCCTTTGGTCCAACTTGTCCATTCCGACCAGATTTCCCCAACTAAGTTAGTCCCAATTGCCTGCATTTAACTTAGATCTCTCTAAGCCTTTCCTATTCATGTACCTGTCCAAATGTCTTTGAAATGTTCCAACTTTATCTGTATTTTCCACTTCCTCTGGCAGTTCATGCTAAATAAGAACCAGTCACTGTGTGAAAGAGTTGCCCCTCAGGTCTCTTTTAAATCTTTCTCCTTTCACCTTAAAATTATGCCCTCTAATTTTGAACTCCTCCATTAGAAGTTGAAATATCTTCAGTTTTTAGTTTAAATTTTGATTGTATTACCCACTTCATCGTTATTTTTGCTGATGTGAATGCTACTTTCTACTTTGCCAAGATTACTTTAGTTTCCTGGGATGTAATGACAAATCCTCATTCTGTAGAATATTATGGGTAAGTGGGACAATTGAAAGGAGATACTTTTGCTTTGAATTTATGTTAACGTATTCATACTGTAGCTCAGTACATTTTTGTTCCCATAGTTTTTGTCAGGGAGGGAGTTATTTATATCCTAGTCAACAATGTTTATATAATGCCAGAATATGCGCAATAACACTTTTCTGTTATTTTTGGCACATTAGATTGCATGAGTAATCTCAAAATATCTTCTAAAAATGATCAACTCAGTGGTTCAGAAGGACCTTGACTGAAAACTCCAGTTTTGATGAGAAGTTTTCCTGTTCAGACCTCATTATAGTGTATGATGCAATTGTTCCACTTGGCAAACTTTGCATATTTGCAATACTCATCAAAAACCATAATGACTTTCCTTAGCAAGTGATGACAGAACTCTAGTGTCCCAAATAAGCCTGTACAGCATTATTTAATCATATAAGTAAGAAACCACATACTGTGGCTATTAAATTAATGTTATACTGAAAAGTGAATAATTTCATGAGATATATTGCTTAAATGTTAGATTTAGTTACCATTTAATGGGTGACACAACCACAATCCTTCAATCTCATGGCAATAATGAACTGAAATACCTTTACACAGATGCTGCCCACTCCATTTTCAAGTCTCCCATCAGAAACATAGTACTCTAATCCAATTCTTTTAGCCACATATCTTTCGTACAACTGTCAATATTGTTGCATGTTGATTTGGTATAGGTTATGCTTAGGTAATTTGAATTTACTTTATCGATATTTCCCAACCTGTCTGTCCAAGATGGTTGTTCAGCTAAGCTGCACTCAGTTTATTGTTTCATCCAAAACAGTCTTGAGTGACTTTAATCATCATGTAGGTTGGCAAAATCCAGTTGGAAGACATAGCCATGAAGAAGAATTCATTGAATATATTCGGATTAGTTTTCTAGAACAATATTTTGTGAATCCAACCCAGGAATCCAACCAGTTATCTCAAAGTAAAACATCATAAATTCATTACAGCTCTTTGAAAAGATTACTAGCCATTTAGATAAAAGGGCACAAGTACATGTAATATATTTGGATGTCTGAAAAGATCTCATTATGGTTTCAAATAAGGCTGCTTTAAAAAGGTCAGGGCCCATGGTGCTGCAGGTAGTATATTAGCATGGATAGAGGATTGAGTAGCTAATAAAAGACAGAGTTGGTATAAAGGGGTCATTTTCAGGACACAATCTGTAACTCGCAGGGTGGCGCAGAAATCAATGGTTGGACCACATCTGTAGACAAAATGTATCAATGACTTGGATGACAGAAATAAGTGTACTATTGCCGAGTTTGCAGATAACGTGAAAATGGGGGGAAAGCATGTATTGAGTATGGCACAAAGTGTTTGCAAAGGGATACAGACAGGTTAAGTGAGCGGGCAAAAACTTGCCAGGAGAAATATAATATGGGAAAATGTGGAGTTATGCACTTTGGCAGGAAGAATACAAAAATTGAATATTATTTAAATATGGAAAGACTATGGAAAGCTATGGATCAAAGCAATTTGTAACATATAAGCTTCTTAAGGAGCTTGAAAGTGTAGATGTGGAAAGATTGTTTCCCCTGTGGGAGAGTCTAGGACAAGAAGCATAATCTCAGTGAGGTATCAGTCATTTAAGACAGAAATAATGAAGAATTTTTCTTTCAGAAGGTAGTTGAATCTGTGGAATTTGTTACCACAAGATTATTGAGACTGGGTCATTAAGTATATTCAAGGCTGCTGCAAACAGGTTTCTAATCATTAAAGGAATCAAGAACATGGGGATAAGGCATGAAAGTGATCTCATTGAGTGGTATAGCAGTCACCATGGACCTACTTCTGCTCCTTTGTCATGTGGCGCAATGGTCTTATAGTACCTTCAATAATGCAGCATTCCCTCAGTAATGCATCGCAATGTCACTCTAGATTTTCTACTAAAGATTCTAGAGTGTTACTGGAATCCACAACATTGTAAATCAGAAGCAAGAACGGCTCCAGTCATGGCTGACACCTGAAATATTGTTGAAGATTTTCCTGTGTATGTCAGCATATACAGAATGTCTTTCTCTCTCCCATTGATCCAAGCATTGTTTGCTCATAGAACAATCATCACAACTAATTCAATAATGGACCAACATTTGCTGGTAACCGTGTATTGTGAAAATGACTGGACCTCTACCAGTTCTACTCAAATATCATCTCTGTGCTTATTGACTTATATTAGTTCCTAGTTCCGCTGTAAAGTTTTCAACATTGATTTTATAACTCTCAATGGTATTGCCCCTCGTATCTTTATATAACTTTCTTCAGCTCAACAACCTTCCAAAATCTCTGTACTGTTTGAATTCTGATGTCGTGCGCATCCTCATTTTTCAATGTTCCAATGTGGGCAGCAACATTTCTGGAATGCCCACCCTCACCTATTCCTGATTTGTTTGTATGTTCAAATGTAAATTTATGTGCAGTGTCGTTTCTCTCTTCTCCTTCTAGGACATTCTTTAAAACCAACAACTTTGACCAATACTGCCTTCTTAATATTTCTTTATGGAGTGCAGTGTCAAATGTTCTTCTGGTGACAATTCCATGAATCTTCTCAGCAGTTTTAGTTGTGACAAAGGTGATGTGTAAATGAAAGTTGTTTTTGAGCAATTGCAATTAAGAATATTTAGCCACGAAATGTGCTCATTCTTTGCCATTGCCATTTTTATATGAGATGCATTAAAAATAGACTGGCAGCAAAGTGAGAATCTTTTAGCATCTTTCTTTTACCAACTTGAAACCCAGCTTAAAAAACCATTATTCTCATTTAGCATTCCTGTTTTCAATAAAATGTTTTGAAATATCATCACTTAAACTGTTCTCCAGAACAATGCTTTTTATTTTATTAATTCATGGGATGTCAGCATTGTTGGCTGGACTAACATTTATTACCCATCAGTCATTGCCTTTGAGAAGATGATTATGAGCTGCCCTCTTGAACCATTGGAGTTTATTATTTGTAGGTACACCCCAAGTGCTGTTAGGGAGAGTGTTACATGCTTTTGACCCAGCAGTACTGAATAATGTATTCCCAGTCCAGAATCTGTAGTACCTTGGAGGCGGTCTTGCAGGTGGTGATATTTCCATGTACTTGCCTCCATTGACCTACTATATGGTGGAATTGTGGGTTTGGAAGCTGCTGTTGAAGAAACCTTTGTGAATACTGTACAGATATAGCTATTATCATAAATCATGCCTTCTGTAATTTAAAGAGATTCTAGTTATGTATTTCTTTGGTATCAGCAAGTATTCGTTAGTTTTTGATGTGACTCCTAATCTCTTTCAATTGTGCACAATTGTTCCTCACCCCTTGGGATTAGCAAATTAATGTCACGAATTAGGTTTCGGTTTGGAGTCCTTCTTGTGGATTTATGTCAGATTTTTTTTCAAAGTAGTGTCTACTCACTCTTGGGATGTGGTTGTCACTTGTGACTCTGAAATTTATTGCCATTGAGAAAATGAATCGGAGCCACCTTGATGAACTACTCGAGTCTATGTGATAAAAGTATCAGCAGAGTTCTATGAACAACGAAATTCCAGTGTTTGGATGATAAAGGAATGTTGATTGTATGACCAAGTCAGAATTGTGTGTTACTTGGAAGAAAGCCTGGAAGGGACTGTGACTACATTAAGAAGATGATTAAAAAAAAAGAACAGGACTAGGTATTATGACCCCAGAGCCTGCTCAGGCAAAGATTGTGGCAGATTCAGCTCAGTCTGCTTTTCTGACTGATCTCCATACCCCTTGATTTCCTTAGCTTCCAAGCACCTATAAATCTCAGTCTTGAATATACTCAGTGACAGAGTATCCACAACCCTTTATGGTAGCTCATTCCATCATGGTGGCTCAGTGGTTAGCACTGCTGCCTCACAGGAACCCAGGTTCGATTCCAGCCTCGGGCAAAGATCTGTGGAGTTTGCACAATCTCCCCATGTGAGTTTCCTCCGGGTGCTCTGGTCAGTCCGAAGATGTGCAGATTAGGTGAAATGGCCATGCTAAATTATCCACAGTGTTCAGGGATGTGTAGATTAGGTGCATTACCCAGGGTAAGCATAGAGTAATAGAGTAGGGAATTGGGTCTGGGTAGGTTATTGTTCAGAGGGTGGACGTGGACTTGTTGGGCCGAAGGGCCTGTTTCCACACTGTAGGTATTCTATAAAACAAAATCTATAAAGATTAAAAACTCTGTCGTTAATGATGATCCTTTATCCTGAGATTGTGTTTGCTCATTCCAATCTCTCTAGATGAGGGAAATAATCTCTCAGCAGCTTTTGAAAGCCCTCACAATAAGTGAGGTAATCTCTTGTTCTTCTGAGCTCTGAAACAATAGATCTATTTTATTGAATGTCTCCTCAAAGGATAACCTCCTGTCTCTTGGAATAAACCTTTGCTGTCTTTCCTCAGGTGAAAATATCTCCTACTGAGGCTAAAACAATCCACAATATGCTTGTTGAAGCATCATGAAGGATTTTGTAATTGCAGCTATACTTCGTAACTCTTGTACTCTAAAGATTTACAATACTGGTTAAATTATAATTTGCCTTCTTACTTGCTTGCTGTTCTTTGGTTGTTAATTGCCTGTGTTTTGTATAGTGGATGTCCAGATCCCTGACTATCAATGTTGCTAAGGTTTTCACTTTTTAAGGAATATACTTTTCTTTTATTCTTTTTAACAAAGTGAGGAGCTCCACATTCTATTCCAAGTGCCACCTTCTTTCTCACTCTCTTAATTTGTCTGTGTATTTTTGCAGATTTTGTGTCCTCCTTACAACTTACCTTCCCAGAGAGCTTTGTAAGATGAGCATACTTGGATAAATTACATTTGTCCCTTCATCAAAGCCATTAAATAACATTATAAACAGTTGAAACTTCTGCACTGTTTTAATAATTGCCTGCCAACCTGAGCCTATTAGTACTTTATGGCTCCTATCCTTCAATTACTTCTCCATCTTTGCTGATATATTATCTCTAAGCCCATGAATCCTTATCTTGTGTTTCAGCCTCTCATTTAACACCTTATTGAATTATTTTATTGGAAGGCAAATTTATTACATCCACTACTTTTCTTTTATCTACTGTGGAAATCATATCCTCAAAAACTCAGACTTGTAAACACAATTTCCTTGCATAAACCAAGTTAAGTCTGACTAATCATCCTGTGATTCCCTGTTACCATTTTCAGATAGATCTGAGTATTTTTGCAGCAACTAATGTGAAGCAAGTTGATCAATGGTTACCTTTTTATTTTCTGATGCTTTCTTTATATTACAATCTCTACCTTCCTATCCAGAACTAGAAAATATTAAAGGATCAGAACCAAAGCATCCACTTTCGAAACTCTTGGACACAAAGCCATCAGGTTCTAGGGACTTACTGAATTCCAGTTCCAGTATTTTCCTGAGTAAACCTTCTTTACTGATTCTAAATACATTATAAGTTACGATCCCAGATAAGACTGTAAAATTTATGTGACAATCTGGTTAGCGATTGGTGGCTTTCTTTCTGTTTAAAGTGGATGAAGTCTGAGATCCCAAGTAGTTACTGAGAGAGTAAAGCTACACACTTCCGTGTTTTTAAACAAGAAAAATACATTTTAAATTAATGATTGGTAGTGCAGAACTTAAGCATTGTGAAATGGAGATGAGAAGTTGAGGCTTTATGTTTTGCACTCTCCAAAACTGGGATTGACACTTTTTCATAAAGACTGAGTGATCCATCCTCACATTATAATCAAAGGTACTCCTGTTCACCACAGGCACACTTCTACCTTTTTTCATTGTTTCTGTCTTTTCAGAATGTCAAGCACCCTGGCATATTTCAGTTTCAATCTTGGTCATTCTGAACCCAAATCTCTGCAGTGGATGAGGACATAAGAGACCTCCACAAAATTGAGGATATGCTCCTGCGAGTATGAAAAGAGTTCCCTTAATAGCCTAAGCAGTAGAACCATTTCTTTAACCCAGTAATGGTTTTCTCCAGGACTTTCCAGATTAACCTATGGCCTGCCTTGTAAGTGTACGGTCTTACATAATAGGCTGGTTGAGAGGAGTCATTTGTTAAGTGTCCTTGTCACCCAGTAGTCAGTTCTGAATCTGATTAGTAGGCCAAGACAGCATAATGTTGACTGATGCAAGATAAATATGACACGAGTACGAGCAGGATAAAGGGCATTCATAAAAAGAAACTTAGGGGCATGGTGGCACACTGACAGGAGTGATAGTTATTGTAACTTTAAGATGTACCCTTGCTAACATGTGAAGCTTACAGAGCAAATCACACTCGGTTGATTATACTCTGCATCATTGAGAAACCTGAGCTTGGTCAAACTACATTCTTCATTTTCTCTGTGGAGAAAACAGTGAAGACTCTCTCCCTCTATGCAAACCTTCTGTCACCTTCTTGATACAACAATGGATAGCTAACTACAATACTTTGCTAATAGCTCTTGCCTCCATCTGGAAGGCTCTACTGGCATAAAGGTTCAAGATTATAAGTGACCTTGGCAATTACTGGCATCATCTAGGCACTGCAGGTAGAGCTGTAAAAGGTGGTACAATCAGTGGCCACCTCTTGGTGCAAGTTGAGAACCTCACTCACTACTCCTGAGGAATGCTCCCTGGAGTTTCTTAGTGGATTGGATCCTGCTACTGGGCGCCACCTCCTCTGACTATAGATTGCCTCCCGTCTCATTGCCTGTGTTTAGTTCGAAGTTATGCTTCCACCCAAGAGGTTCAGCAACTTTAGGCCACATTATTGAAGCAGAGGTTCTCATGACAAACCAAACAATCCCCTCAATCTCTGCTAACGGTCATTTGAAAGTCCAAACTGTTTATGAAACTCCTCTATTAATACAGAATTCAGTACTTGCACTAATGTCGCAGCAGCAGCAGCATGTTATAAACATCTGAAATGGTCAGCTTTAAAAAGTGCAAGTGAAGCATGTTTGATAGTGGCTCCGAGAGTCTGCTAACTGACCTCTGTGGTGAAAAATGGGGAAGATCAGTGTTACAGCTCCTTGATATCACTGTCTGCCTATTCTGTGTGGCCAGTAGGTGCATTGCATGCAGGACCAAGCCAGTGCCCTGTCAGTCTGCACCAGATGTGACCGGAAAGGTTTTTTGCAATTTTCTGACTTCAAGGCTTTGGGAACAGAAGCAACTGAGACAATATGGAGCTGAAGTTTGTAACCTGTCTCCTTTCCTATCACCTCCTTGTATTGACACCGATCATTATATTGTGCCATGGCTTTGACTTTTTTTATTAAATCCATTTCTTTTTCCCTCACCTGATTTTCTGTTCAAAGCACCATCTCCTGCTCTCATTATTCCATTTCCCAGGACACTGGTTCCAGTCAGCTGAAGTGAAGCCTATACCAGTAGAACAACTTGCTGTTTCCCAGTGCTGATATCAGTGCCATTTCACGCTAGGCCTCTGTCTCCCAGCCAATTGTCTGAGCCACGCATTCAGCACTGATCTGTTTGACCTTACATTAACATGAATGTAACTTGGCTAGTAACTATGAGGTTCTAATTTTTAATTTGAACCTTGGTCCTCAAACTTTCTCAGCAGAACCTTGTTCTCTGCAACTTTACGAACACAGGACAACCGGATCTTCCATTTACACTTTCATATCCTCCAGTCCCACATCCTTAACCCTGCTGCCCTTGTACTTTCAGTTAGTCGAGACCCTATTGGAAAGCACTGTCATATGACTGTGAATGAAGCCTATAGCCTTTGGACCCTTACTAAAACTGGTTGCATCTCAATTTGTAATTGTTAAAGTGAGTAAAATAGTCATTTTGTTTTAAAATTAGATCAAACAGAAAGTTAGCAGTTAAAGAATGGAAGTGTTTGAGGGAGATCTAAGACAATGGCTTGGGTCTAAGAGAAGCTGCACATGATTAGAAGCTTCACCATGTGTTTGAACATTTTAGCCACAACGGAATGGTTGTTTCTGAAGCAGCAAGAGTTTAATTAGCAACCAGCTGGAGGCTAAAGATGGCATCTATTTGATATTACCTTATTTGGAATCTTCAGCAAGATTGACGTCTACCTTCTTGTCGTCAATGTGTCTTTCAAAATATGGAGCTGACGGTTAATGAGGCCCTGACAGATATTTCTAACTCTTCACTTTGTTACACATTTACGCTTCAAACACTGATGCAATTTAAAGATTGTGTATTAACCTTCATAACTAAGCAGTTGAATGGCAGATTTGTGACTTGATTGTATTTCAGTGTTTTTCTTTCCCCAGCATGCCTGTGAGCCTGATATGTGACAATCAGTGGCAAGCAATACATGTGTTGGTCTTGTAATGTTGCTGTTTATTTGAATCTTTACTTTTGCTCTGGTTACTTGCTTTCATAATGTTTGACTTTAATGATGGAAGAGAGGACCCATTGCCAGTCCAGAGATGCTGGCTTTGACAAAAAGATTTAAGATTGATCTTTATAGAAGCTATGAAAATTTTCCTTCTGGCATCTTATGGATGTCAAATTATGATTTTATCACACTTTCGAAAAACTGCAGAATTAATTAAGTGAGTTTCTTTAGATAGCACAAGAAAACTTGCTAGGGCTCACAGCAACATATCCTCCAAAAAGCCCAATCTTTGGAAAGATTGATGCAGCACCGGGGATAACAAAGGCCTCACATGTATGTTATCTTTAAGGCTCCAGACTGCAGATGATAATGGTAACCCCAGAAAGGTTCTGATGTTGAATTGTAGCTGTCAGCCCTTGTTCAAGAGTATCACTCGTGTCTTAACTGGAAGGTTGTGGCTACAAATCCAACTAGATTTTTAATCCATTGGGCCAGATAATTTTCTGGTGACCCAGGTTTGAATCCCACCAGGACAGGTGGTGGAATTTGAATTCAATATTAAAAAAAAACTGGAAATAAGAGTCTAATGATTATGAAACCATTGTCAATTGTCAGAAAAAGAAACCTATCTGGTTCACTAATGTACTTCAGAGAAGGAAATTTGTCATCTTTACCTCATATGGCCTACATGTGAACACCAGACCCACAGACTCTCGACTGCCCTCTGGGCAATGAATAATAAAATTTGCATCAGAAAACAAAGCTGCATCTATAACAAGTATGGTGAATGTATAAACAATTGACAAAAGTTGACAATTAACTATGTACATACCTTTCATGGTGACTAGAAGTTAATTTAAAGCAATTCTGGCAGAAATCTTCTTTGAGCAATCATTAATACCAAAGACTGTAAAAAAACTATTTCAAGTATATTTGATGGAAAAGATCAGTTTTCGACAAAAAATATTAAGATCAATTTTGATTCAATGGAAGTGGAAGTTTCTAAATGCTTTGGGAAGACAACAAATGGAGAGCTTTTATTAAGAACTGACTGTGTCCCATGTATAACTTATTTACTAAGTCTAATTGTAGAGTGCAGATTTTACTTTAAAGTCAAACTGGTCACTCTTTTTCTAAGAGAATGTGAGGACTGCAGATGCTGGAGATCAGAGCTGAAAATGTGTTGCTGGAAAAGCGCAGCAGGTCAGGCAGCATCCAAGGAGCAGGAGAATCGACGTTTCGGGCATAAGCCCTTCTTCAGGAATGAGGACAGTGTGCCAAGCAGGCTAAGATAAAAGGTGGGGAGGAGGGACTGGGGAGAGGGGCGTTGGAAATGCCCTACCTTTTATCTTAGTCTGCTTGGCACACTCTCCTCATTCCTGAAGAAGGACTCATGCCCGAAATGTCGATTCTCCTGCTCCTTGGATGCTGCCTGACCTGCTGCGCTTTTCCAGCAACACATTTTCCACTCTTTTTCTAAGCCAATCAAGCAGTACATTTCTTGATTCAGCATGGAATTCAGCATGGAAAGAGTTTGTGACTTATGATAATCTATTATGACTTCCAAAATTGACATTTAGTTTGAGGGTCAGTGGGCAATATCGAAGTTACTGAGATTTGTCAATCCAATGGGCATGCAAAATAAAAGCTGTCTTATAGCTGGAAAATGTATGTCATCTTTAAGGCTCCAGACTGCAGATAATAATGGTAACCCCCAAAAGGTTCTGATGTTGAATTGTAGCTGTCAGCCGTGGTTCAAGAGTAACACTCGTGTCTTGACTGGAAGATTGTGGCTACAAATCCAACTCCATAGGTAAAATGTATATTGTAGTCTGAGGATGTTCTGTATTGTTCAGCATCCCATCTTCTGGATCATCCATTAAACCAAGGCTCCATCTGATATTTCAATTAAAGAAAAAAGATCTCACGTCTATATTTAAAAAGGAGCAAGAGCATTCTCTCCAGTGACCTACGTAATATTTATCCCTCAAAGAATGCAATTAAAGCAGGTTATGTGGTCATTTATCTCATGGCTCATTATTGAATATTGAGTGAAAATTGTCTTTTGTATGACAACACTTCAACATTTGCCCTTGGCTGTAAAGTTTTGCATGACTTGTAGTTATAAAAAGTCTATAATAATTCCACTTCTTTCTTTAGGTAAGCATATGTCTATGTTTACAGGTTCAAAGGGGAAAAATGGAGGAGTACTATAATTTGAATGACAAAACAAAATTCATTTTGACAATCATTTTTGAGTTTTCATGTCATGTTCATGGTTCTTCCTTCAAGATCCAGTTCGAGGATGCGATCCCTGTTTGGCAAACTTTTATTGCAGGATATTTTTACAGGCAAGTTTTTCATCATGTATCTGATACATAATGTACTGGTTGCCAAAATGAAGTCTTCATGCTCATAAATTTGCAATTCCTCAGAGAATATTTGCACCTCTCTTACACACATTAAAATAAATAGATTTTTCAAATATTGCAGTGTCATAGTAACATACAATGTGTTTTGTTGTAAAAATAATATATTTATTCACTATTAGGAAAAAAGAAATGGGATGATATCCAGTGTCGAGTGGAAAGATAATTGCCTTTTCATAAGAAGAAATTACTTAAAAGAAAAACAAAAGAAATATTAGAAGTATGTTATTGGCTTCAAGATAGGATCAGCCTTTGGGCCTGGTGCATTTAATAATGAGTTTTCACTTTTGATTAGTAATGTTTTATTTAATTTAAGTTGCCATGGAGGCAACTCTGATAACTATATCCTCAGGAGGTTCTAGTTTCATTGATGCAGTGCTACTGCAGTAATTCATGGTTCTGTTGTTACAACTATTGCAGTCAGATTAACACTGGCTAATAAAAGAAGGATCCACATTGTCTTTATTTAATAACTAGCAGCATTCTCATGGCATTGCTCACGTTGAGACAGATGTTCAGTTTATATTTATACAGATGGCGATGGTAAAATGCAGGGATGGAAGTGGCTGAGGATTTCAAACCTCCAGTGAGGAGGCTTGGAAAGAGTTCTGTAATAAAACTCCACAGACACAGTGAAGTAGTCTCGGGAAGGAAATTGACAACAACATGGGAATGTGGGTTGGCCATCCAGTTACTCATGCATGTTACTTCATTCAGTTAGATCATGGCTGATTCATATCTTAATTTCATTTGTTTTCTTTACCACTTGCAGATAGATAAGTACCACAATTACGTATAAAAGGCTCTGCATATCTACACTCCAAAGCATTTCCATACAGTCGATATGACTGAAATCTTCTTTCAGTCTTCACCTTTTTAACTTAAATGCTTGTAATTAGACAGTGGAGTCAGTTACTTAACGGCATTGGTGGTTTCATCAAGCCCATCCCATCACTGTGTGCTGCATTATCAAATCAGGAAAAAGTGTATAAGAAAGAATGAAAAGGGAACTTTAGTTTTAGGATAGATTGAAGGAGTTAGGCTGTTCTCCTTGGAGGAGAGACAGTTCAGAAACGATTGAAGTGCTTAAAGTCATGAGGGGTCAGAAGAGAATGGATAGGGAAACCTGTCCCTGTGGACAGAAAGATTAAGGACCAGAGAGTATTCGTTTCAAATAAGGGGCAAAAGAAGTAACTAAAAGGTAAGGAAATATTTCATCAACCAGTGAAGAATTAGGGATGTACTGTTATGGACCAGGCAGACCCCCTCCAAACATTTCAAGACAGTAGCCTGGACCCTAGGTTTTTGAGTTGTTTTAAGCAGGTGTAGATTGGATATTCCAGGAGTGATGCAGCTGGCACCATCAGTTTTAAACAAAACAGAATTTATTTACAAGATTACTGAATGAAACAGCAACAAAAGAGAACAGAATGTAGAATAACTTAACCTTTCTGAAAACCCAACAGATTATCCCAATTTAATGATGCTATTCCAAATACTTGCAACAATCCCCATGAACGCCCCTTTGCAAAAAAGGAAAAATCCAATGCAGATTCTTCCAGGAGAGATGCCAGAGAGAGGGAGGATCAGCATGGACCTGCTTGTTTCGGTCCAGCAGCTTCACAACTGACTACCCTGCTAAAACCAACCCAAACCAGAGCAAAGCTGAGCCGGGAGAATTGGCCAATCCCCTCTCATTGCGCAAGTGTTTTTTTTTAAACCCAGACTTTTCAGAATCACTGCTTTTACGACCTCGCTGTGGAAAAAAAAGCCAAGGACAGCATGACCTTGTTAAAAAGGCAACATTGTCACAGTACAATGCACCTTCTGAGAGTTGGAGGCAGATTACTTGAGACTTATGAAAGAGAAATGGATAATCTTATTAGGTGTTAATGCAGATCTATCAGGAAAAGCCATATGTGTGGAACTAACTGAGTTCCTCCAGCATAAATCCAGCAATCTAACAATGGGCTTAAATGCCTATGACCACCACACTATGAGTATATGTCATCTCAATCTTATTCCAATCATCTGACATGCAGAATATGAAACATAACGTCTTAACAATTTTAACGCTCTCCAAATGGATCTGCCTTCATGCAAACCACCACCTTCTCAATTTACATTCTTATACTTTATCTCAGTATTAGAGTCCTTCAGTGTTACTGCAACCATATCACTTTATTTCTTCCATTAGAATGCTGGTCATGACATTGTGAATCAGACCAAATCCTGAGCTCTACCTCTGTAATCACAGCTATATTACACTCCTTGCTAATTGTTAATGCTTCCAGTTTCCAGTTTTGGTTGACTGTCATGTACACTCACTGTAATGAAGGTCTGCAAATGTGTACCATTTCTTTTTTAGGGAGGTACGCAAACCAGACTTTTTATCTTCTGAGCTTTGAAGATGCAACAATGTTTTGAAGCTCTGACAGAAAAAAATTGCATGGATGCTGAGAATTTAATCATTGAAGTTTTTTTTTCAATGATGATTGCAGCCATGCTTCAAAGATGCGTTTGATGAAGAGGCCTGCACAGACATTGGAATCTCAGAAAGAAGTCTAATCATCATGTGCTGCAATTCTATGTTGCGCTTGATCTAAGTTCTAGTTTGTTGCAACTCTGTTAATGAGACAGCCCAAACAGCATGTGAAACATTCACTTTGCCTAATCGTCCCCATTAAGTAAACACAATTTAAAATATGTATGATCATCTTAATTAGAAGCAATGTTTTTATAAGTGCCCAACAGCTAAAATCATTAACCTGCCTGGCACTAACAGCAGGTATTAAATAGATGATAAGTAGGTGTAAGACTGGTCTGTTTAACTCTTCCCCCCAAGCCTGTGGCATGACATCTAATTGTAGATGGGTGTGTGATTTCATTCATGCAGTTGTAACTGGTGTTTCTGAAGGAACCAAACTGCATTTATTGCAAAAGCTCAGGATATGTGAATAACAATGATTTACTTCAGTTTATATCACCAATCCAATCATAAAGTCCAAATCAGACCATATGTACCCATTCATTTTTAGTATAGTTAACCTATTAGGTTGTGTTAAAAACTCTTAATTTTTAAAGTGAGAGGAGAGAGATTTAAAAAAGACATGTGTGGCAAGATTTTTACATTGGATGGTTCCTGAGGAAGTGATGGATATGGATACATTTACGTTTAAAAGACATTTGGATAAGTAGATGAATAGGAGAGGTTTAACATAAGGACCAGGGGGAGTAGGCCATCTGGCCCTTCGAGCCTACTCTGCCATTCAATAAGATCATGGCTGATCTTTTTGTGGCCTCAGCTCCACTTACCCGCCCTCTCAGCATAATCCTTAATTCCTTTCCAGTTCAAAAAACCATCTATCTTAACTTTAAAAGCATTTACTGAGGAAGTCTCAACTACTTCGTGGGCAGGGAATTCCATAGATTCACAACCCTCTGGGTGAAGATGTTCCTTCTCAATTCAGTCCTAAATCTGTTCCCCCTAATTCTGGGGCTATGCCCTCTTGTCCTAGTTTCATCCGCCAGTGGAAACATCCTCTCCACGTCTATCTTATCCATTTCCTTCATAATTTTATGTTTCTGTAAGATCCCCCCTCGTCTTTTTAAATTCCAATGAATTTAGTCCCAGTCCAATTAGTCTCTCCTTATAAACCAACCCCTCAACTCCAGAATCAACCTAGTGAATCCCTCTGCCCCCCTCCAGAACCAGTACATCCTTTCTCAAGTAAGGAGGCCAAAACTGCACACAGTACTCCAGGTGTGGCCGCACCAGCACCTTGTACAGCTGCAACATAACCTCCCTGCTTTTAAACTCAATCCCTTTAGCAATGAAGGACAAAATTCCAATTGCCTTCCTAATTACCTGTTGCATCTGCAGACCAACCTTTCTGTGATTCATGCACAAGGTCCCTCTGCACTGCAGTATGCTGCAATTTTTTTACGATTCAAGTAATAGATCTTTTTAAAGTTATTCTGAGCAAAATGGATGGCTTCACATTTATTAACATTGTACTCCATCTGCCAGACCTTTGCCCACTCACTTAAACTGTTCACAGTCCTCTGCACACTTTGCTCTACCACTCATCTTAGGGTCATCCGCAAACTTTGACAGACTACATGTGGTCCCCAACTCAAAATCATCGATGTAAATTGTGAATAATTGCCATCCCAACACTGCTAGGCTCACCACTAGTCACTGATTGCCAATCATAATAGTGTTCATTCATCCCCACTCTTTGCTTCCCGTTGATTAGCCAATCCTCTACCCTTGCTAATACATTACCCGTAATGCCTGCATCTTTATCTCATCTTATCTTTATCTCATTGGAAAATTACCACAAGTGCATTTGCTATTTCTCCCACCATCTCTTTTAGTACCCTGGGATGCATTCCATCAGGGCCGGGAGACTTGTCTACCCTTCGCTCCATTAGTTTGCCCCACATTACCTCTTTGGTGATCATGATTGTTTCCAGGTCCTCACCTACCTTCGCCTCTTTGTCAGTCACTGCCATGTTAATTGTTTCCTCCTCTGATAATTTACAAAAGAAACCTGTTCAATGCCTTGTCTATTTCCTCATATCCCCCTTCTCATCCTCTAAAGGACCAATATTTACTTTAACCATTTTTTATTTATTTATATATTTAAAGAAACTTTTGCTATCTATCTTTATATTCTGAGCTAGTTTATTCTCATAATCTATCTCACTTTGCCTTCTAGCTTTTTTTGTGGCTTTCTGTTAGCCTTTAATGCTTTCCTAATCTTCTAGTTTCCCACTGATTTTGGCAACTTTGTATGCCTTCTCTTTCAATTTGATAGCCTCCCTTATTTCCTTAGACACCCTTTGCAAATTGCCACTTTTCCTACAGTCTTTTTTTACTGGTATATACTTTTGCTGAGCACTTTGGAAAAATTGCTTTGGAAGTCCGCTACTGTTCTTCAACTGTCTCACCATAAAGTCTTTGCCTCCAGTCTACTTTAGCCAACTCCTCCCTCATCCTATGAAATCTCCTTTGTTTAAGCTCTGGACACTGGTATTGGATTTCATCTTCACACTTTCCATCTATATTCTAAATTCAACCAAACTATGATCACTCCTTCCAAGAGAATACCTAACTTTGACATCACTAATTATTCTTGTTTCATTACACAGTTTTGGAGGGATATGGGCCAGGAGCAGGCAGATGGGATTAGCTCAGTTTGGGATTATGTTTGGCATGGACTAGGTGGAACAAAGGACCTGTTCCCATGCTGTATGAATCTGTAACTCTGTGACTCTGTGACTCTAACATACAAAGTGCTGGAAGACTGAAGATCAGGTGATATCTTTGGATTGGGATATAGAGTTTATAGCCATGGTTTCTGGGGAAAAGATGAAGACTCTTCCATAATAGTGGAGGGGCCTAGATCCCATTCCTATTTTCAGTAGAGGCAGGGAAACAGTGCCAAGACATATATCCAACAGATGGGAATGCTGAAGCCAGGAGGGCCATTTGAACTCATTGATGAGATTAGATAGACACAATTTTCACAGGAGCACAGGTCTTATTTCGCAGTATGACAGCTACTAATCTTAAAAGAAAACTGCTCTTGTACAATGGATAGGTTCTGCAGGTTGTCAGTTAGAATGTCTGTCTGTTGACTGTCTAAAATTTAAAATCAGTTTCCTGTTTATGTTGTGAGAGTTGATGAAACTAAAGCTGTCAGATTACCGAAAGCCCTTTAAAAATAAAAAAAAGTACTGCCTGTCTGACAAAGTTGAAACAATATATTCACATTCAAAAGATGTGTGTTGACATAACCCTTCATGCTTTCATTATGAATGGCTGCTTTCCACAGCCTATCATTATCACAGTAGGGTGATGGCTTTATTGACAGCTAAAACAGTTTGTTAAAGGAACAGCTGTCTTTCATGTTGAGTTATGGGCATAATTGTTGGTATTTATGATGAATTAAGTACTTGAGGGTATCTAACTGTTTTGGATGTGCTTTCATGACAGCAGTAGTAGTGTAATTATTAAGAATTTTGTTTTATCTTCAGTTGGCTCCTGAGGTTCATCTATAGTGGTTATTGGGTGAGTGATATGGACAGTGTAAGAGCAAAGTATGGTATGTGGGAGCATGTGTTGGCATTAAGTTGGCACACTGTCACAAAAGTGTCAGTGTGGGTGGGGATCATAGATTTGCATGAATTGGCTTAATGGCTGTTGGGATGAATGGATGGCTTGGGTTAAAGGACCTGGGCCATTAGTGTTAACAGGAGCATGGATTTACATGTATCATTAGGAATGAGTATGTTGCATGCATTGACATGATGTATTTAGGGGTGATTAATAGTGGTGTGGGCACGGATTGGCATGAAAGGACATGGGAAGTGGGGAGGAAGATGAGGTTAATGTGAAGGATGAAGGTTACATGGCCTAATTTTTAAGGAAAGGACTGGGATAATATCCCAGAGAATCAAGATAGACTTTTCGATCAGCCTACCTCAGCACTTTTGCTGAGGAGGTGTATCCCCTACCCAGCCCATCTGGGGCATGTTTTCTTGATGCAGAGATTTTTCAACTCCAACTATCCAACTCTGGAAAAAAAAATCCAGGCCAATGTATCGAGTCAATGGATTTTCATCAAAACTGGATATGTATGGATTCCTGTAACTCTACCTATACTATTAAATAGATGTGCATTCCTGAGTGCAGATGAACTTTATGGAAAACATACAACATTTTGATATGGGCTATGTATTCTAAAATATTTATCCAATAATGTTATTGTGCTTTTAAGTTTACTTTTAAAGTGGAACCTCTCTCTTGTGTTTAAATATGGTAGTATTAGCTTGTATTGTGTAAGTATTCACAATCATTAAGGGCCCATTTCCTTCTACTTCATCGAGTAAGTACTTTCATAGCTGAAGTTGAAGGTTTCAAAAACTTGGATATACCATCCTGAATTGTTCAAATAAATCAGTTGTGTGTGAACATCAACACCCTCAGTTTCAGTTTGGAGAGTTAATTACTGAAATCGCATTTGAAGGCTTGATAGACAGAAACACAACAGGATGTTTTATAGATCAAAGCAAATGTGTCAGAAAATGTGGAAGCTGGTAGATTGGAGGAAGCCTCTTAGTTTTATGTCGAGGCATATCCAAAATTAATTGTACCGTGCTGTGACAGTTTGTGCCTGAAATTGTAAAAGGTTGTAAAACACTATCATTGTGAATTAAGATAGCTAGATGTATTGCAATGGATAAAGTTAAGTATGATTTGTTGCAAACAAATAATGCCTCTGATAGGGGCACTTGGAAGGAAAGAGCTGAAGAAACACAAAAGTATCATATTGAGGTGTTACTCGTTCCTGAGGCCAAGGTTAAAAGTCACACAACACCAGGTTATGGTCGAACAGGTTTAATTGGAAGCACTAGCTTTCGGAGCGACGCTCCTTCATCAGGTGGTAGTGGAGGACACAATTGTAAGACATCTCACCAACTGAGGCCAAGGTTTGAGTTAGTTTCTATTTTATATATATCAGCCTGTAATGCCTTTGGTACACTGTCTTAGCAACAGTGGTAAGGGAATCTGTGTTTGAATGGATGTTTTGTTTAATTAAGCATTCAGGACTTGACAAGAGTTTGTTTAATTGCCCAAATAATTGATCAATGAGCAGTATTTGTATGATCCTGTAGTCAATAAGTTTTACATCTGGCGATTTCTTCCACAGCTGAAGATGTACAAAGGCCCAAGTTCTTGCTGTTTCGCTGAAGACTAAGGAACCCTTTATCAAATTTTTCAGGCATTGATGAATAGTGCACAAACTAGTTTGGCATGTAGCTTATTATAATTGAAAACTGAAGCTTTCCGGTCACTTGATTAGTTAACATGCCTTTCTACAATAAAACTATTGAAGTGGTGTTGTATTTTAACATTTCCCACAATTCTATCAGTTGAAGTTCTGAATCTTATCTAAATAGAAAAAAAACTTTATGCTAGATTTTATGCCCAACCTTATCCCATTTTATGGAGCAGGGCAGTGGAGGCATCCTCCACTTCACACTTTGACCTATTAAACCCAAATGTGCCTCATTCCTTTCACACACCACTTTACCCTCAAGAGATCACAGTTAGTCCAGCAATAAGGGTTGATGCTCCTAAAGGGGTCCCCTGTGCCAATTAGATATAACCAATCCCCAAAACCATTCCTTCCCTTTAACCTTGCTTCTAGCCTCTGATACTTGCTTCCCCACCCCTCTTTGCTGTGGTTCACCTTCAGATTGACCTCCATTATTTCCAGTTTGTCAGCTTCAGGTTGTAATTGCAGTAATGGGCACTACTCAAACTGGTATCAATGGATTTACAGAGTTACCAGCCAATGTAAGGCAGGATAACCCCTAGGTCGGAGCTGCAGTCTCTCCCGGAGTCAAGTATTGTCCCATTACATGTAAATGGAAACGGAAAAGGTGGCTTTTTTATTGGTGGGCTCTCAACCAAGAACTTGTGGTTAGGGGATTGGGGAAATACAGTGCCTTTTAAAATCTAGCCCTGTGTCACATTAACATATTTAAGCATTTACTTTGGTTTAACCAAGCCAGAGACACTGCTGAATGTTCACTTCACTATTATTGCCTAAATGAAAAGACATCTGCCATGCTTCATCTAATGTATAATATTCACAAATTTATAATTGAATGTTCCATGACAATATATACTTGTTTATTTCTGACAAAAAATAGGATTCAGTTAAACTAAAATGATTCTAACAAAAGGCCCTAACAAGATAAATGCAGCTTTTCAAAGACATGACACTGGAAGAGTTATCGTCAACATTCAATCTTTCTGCTGTTGTTCTTATTTACTTATCTTGCTGGTTATATGAGTGTGGAGGTGGCTCATCAAGAGAAGATACTCCAGTAATTTTCTGAGGCTAGTAAGTGACTACAATTTTCACTGTGCTTCTTGCTTACACAGATCTTTCCCATTTATGAAGAATTATGTTTTTATTTGTGCAGTTCATAGAACTGCATGATGAAGTTTACACAATATTTTAACTTCTTAATCTCCCTCAAGGGGTAGATAAAGGGCTAGCAGTGCTTTTCCTAGAAATGTTTAAAATGTTGTTCTACTTTAGGAGGTCAGATGAGAGGACAAATTGTGAATATTATGAGGGAATAATTTCCATAGGAACAAAATTCCAAGACAATCTGAATGGAGGTCCAACCGAAACGTTGTCTTACTGCTGCTCTTGTCTCACAATCATGAGTCATTGACCTGCAGTCAAATTAGTTGTTGCCCTCACAATGAGGAACCAGTGGGGTGGTAAGAGGATCCACAGACTGGTGGGTGGTTCAGATGTTTGATGATTGTGGGAGGTTCAACAGAACAGTATTTTCATGAGTACAGACCAATCAGAGAATAAGTCCACGTTTAAACCAGACCATAATAAGGCAGCATGACCCAGATTCGATTCCAGCTTTAGGCGATTGTCTGTATGGAGTTTGCACATTCTGCCCATGTCTGCGTGGGTTTCCTCCAGGTACTCTGGTTTTCTCCCACAGTCCAAAGATGTGCAGGTTAGGGGGATTGGCCAAGCCAAATTGCCCATAGTGTCTTGGGATGTGCAGGCAAGGTGGATTAGCCATGGGAAATGCAGGGTTACAGGGATAAGGCAAGGGAGTGAGTCTGGATGAGATGCTATTTGGAGAGTCAGTATGGGCTCAATAGGTTGAATGGCCTGCATCCACACTGTATGGATTTCAATGATAATGCACGACCTGGGATTTGTGCTGACAAATTTGAAATAATCTTAAATATAGGGAAGTAGATTTTTTTTAATTGCTGGTAAGAAATCAAACTTTTTAGTTTTGTCTTGAGATCAACTTGAAGTCCCCAATATACTGTGGCATATCTGCTGCAGTGAACATGTAAAACAACTCTAATTTAACTAGGTGTCCCAGTAACCGAGGTGGAATTGGTTTTTGTACCTCTAAAAAGGATGTAGTCTCTGATTACCACCTTTCAAAGCAGAAGGTGTTTTAAGCAACCTGAAAATATTTTTGTTCACTGCAGCTGCTGTGCTGAAAAGGTTTGGTGCCCTTGCCAGAGCAGTTATTGTTGTCTGGTGTAGGTCTTGCTGCCAGTGTAATTCTTGGTAACACAACTACTTAGAAATAGATTATAGTTCATTTCACAAATATTGGGCAAAAGGAAGTCTTACACAGGATATGTGAAATTTTCTACTTCTGGCATTTCTTCACTATGTCCTCACCCTCAGCTGCAGACGCAGAAACATTTTCTCGGTGGAAAGATAAATTATTTCAGTAAATTGTGTTAGTGTTTATTTCACAGCTTTGGTTTCCTCAGGTAATCCACTTGCTATGATCTACAAAGAGGTGACCTGTTTCCAGGCCTCAAAGTGGACAATGAGGCAATACATGCTATTGAATTGATGAGGCTCTTTCCCCCAATTTTCCTTCATTTTGATTTTGAAGGCACAATGAGCACTGTTTTGAACAGTGTGCCTATGACAGTTATGATGTTGGTAGATTGTTGTTGTACCTGATGTACAGTTGCAAGGATTAACCTTAGCTTTTCCATGGATCTTCTCAGACAGTGTAATGCCATCAGACTGTTTACTCTTTCTCCAAGATTATTGCATGACAAAAATGTTTCTTCATCCATACTGCAGTTTGAAACCCAGTAAATCAACTGCAAAATATTTAAACTTTGCTGCCATTATCTTTATTTTCTGTTCCTGTCTGTGTTTTGAAGAAAGAAAGCAGCTCCAAAGCACTTTCCAGCTAATTAAGTACTTTCAATGTGCAATCATGTTATAATGTAAGAAACACATGAGTCAATTTGTACATAGCAAGGACCTTTAAATAATAATGTGGTAATGACCCAATTTTTTCATTTTTTTTGGTTGAGACATACAATGACTGCTCGCTGAAACATTCACAAGTGCACAATATTCAGCTCCTTTGGAGTCATTCACAATGTTACAGCATCATGGAATCATACAGCATGGAAACAGACCCTTTGGTCCAGCCAATCCAAGCTGACCATAATCCCAAAGTAAACTAGTTGCACCTGCCTTCTCTTCAAAATAGTGCTTGTGATCATTTACATCCCATTTGAATTCGGAGTAAGATCAGAAGAGGTTGCTTCAAACAAAGGCAAAAGTAAGGACAGCAGATGCTGGAAATCAGAGCCTAGATTAAAGTGGTGCTGGAAAAGCACAGCAGGTCAGGTAGCATCCGAAGAGCAGGAAAATAGACGTTTCGGGCAATATCCCTTCATCAGGAAAGGAAATGTTCCTGCTCCTCAGATGTTGCCTGACCTGCTGTGCTTTTCCAGCACCACTCTAATCTAGACTCTGTTTCAAACAAAGGGTTAGAATCTTTGATATTCTTTCCCCAAAGAGCTGTTAATAGTTGCCTTGAATACGTTGAAGACATAAATTGCTGTGTTTTGAGATACTCAGTGCATTAAGCAATAATGAAATAGTGCAGGAAGATTTGGTAAGATATGAGAACAATTTTGGTCTTATTGAGTGGCATAAAGATCACTTTTTAAAATTTTTCTGCAGGTTTGATTGCACACTGAGATAGAAAAAAGTCTATTTTAAAAATCAAGGATGGTTGGAGAATTGTGGCACTTTATAAACAGCAAGTAACCTGACAGAAATTGTAAATGCTGTAGGTTTGAGCATTGGGGAAAGCCTACTCACATGCAAGCCAGATCCAGGAGAGGCTGTGTACAAATGGAGCCTTTGCTCTCAACAATAAGCTTAATGGTATGTAGACTGGTAACTAGTTGTTGATGATCTTCTGCCTGTCAGCAACCATATGATTGGCTCTGCAAGCGGGCATCAGAGCCGCCCCGCATTTGCCACGGGACTATGCCTACATCAGGAAACGATAAGAATTCATTTTTGTGTTTTAAACAGCAGTCGCAGCTTTAAACCCACAAAAACTCAGCAGCTGCCGGTCTGCCCACGTGACTGGGAGATAGGAGACAGAGGACAGATAGAATCCACACTAGACCAACATTACCCATGACTCATGGGCCAAAACTCCGGAATTAATTAAATATGGAAACCCATCTCCTAAACGCATCAAGAGACTGACTGAAAGTGCCCTGCAACTCTCCTGGGACGGCAGGAAACATTCTATTTGCACCTACTCCAGTGATGATGGGGAACTATCATCCCATTCATCCTCAAATTCCACACATCCTGACAACTAAAAGTATATAATATGAAGCTGCGCGCGGGAACAGCAGAGCAGCCGAGATTCGGACCTCGGCTGATCTCCGCCGGCGTTACTGCAGTAATAAACGTTACCAATTGTTGAACCGCACTCTGGGCTCGGACTGATATCATTTCATCCGCGCTAACAATTGGGGGCTTCGTCCTGGTTAACGACGGCTGCTGGATCCCTGCGACGGCACTGGGTGAGTATCTTTACTCTTTTACTTCTTGTGTAAAAGTCTCCCAGTGCCCCGCAAGGGACTTCACTGCCGGCCGATATCTGAACCTGTGAACAGAGTGAGTCCGGCAGTCGTGTAACAGTAGAGTACTCTTTAAACGTGTGTGTGTGATCTTTCGCGGGTGGGCGATTGGGGTCGCGGAACACTAGTAAAAGTGTGCATGATTACTATTATTGTCGTTTATTGTCAATGTGCTACTGTGACTGACGGACTATCCTTGGACCGACGACTTTAGGTACGAGACCCCGACAGATTGACCCCCCTGTTTAAAAACCGACCAAACAAGCCTTCCTGGTTGACCTCTGCAGTGGGAGTTAGGGGACCCCATTGTACGTTGAGCCCGGTTTTAGCGCCTTCCTTGCGTACACGGTAGAGGCTGGGAAGTCTACGCATGCTACAAGAAGGGAAGTCCTCCAAATCCTGCCCGAGACGCGTGGCCTTTGGGCCAACCGGCGGTTATACGCTCTGCCCATTGACCTCGCGGTCCCGAGGTATTGGCCTCTGTAGGATCAGGCACGGTTAGGTCTGACTTCACGCCACCTCCCCTTGCACTTGGGCCCCTGGTACACGCCCAGTGTTTGTGGGGTACACACAGCCGCTGAACGTCAGGCGGTGAGAGAGTGACTCACGGAAACCCGGGGTTGCGCGCTCGGGAATCGACACGCCTGTAACTATCCCCGCCCCCTGCCCAGGTTGACCCGCGGGGCTAGGGTTCGACTTACAGGGAGTGAGCTCTCCGACTGGGAGATTAATAAGCCAGTGCCAGCAACATCCCTTAGCACGCCTGCTAGCTTTACTTTAAAGTAGCTTCTGTTAAGTTACACCCGCTGCGCCCCTACCATGGGTGGGAGCGCGGCCGAAGACCTAGATTGGGGGCCAGAGGGTTCCCTTACCCGTTTTATAGCCGACAAGAATAAGAAACTTATTAAGGCTATGCTTCATTTCAATCCTGATGAGTGCAAGCCAAAAAGCTTCAACCTCATGTCTCTTTTTAGACATGTTTTAAGTTCAGTACTACCAGACAATTATTTTTACAAGATGGTTACATTTTGGGGCTGTCAGTAAATTAGGGTAATATAGAGGCAGGTTTGAATTTCACAGACAGCAAACTGGATTGTTAAGATTAAAGGTGTCCCTTAGTTGTTTTCATGGGAAGGTATTTACGCTTGTAGACAATGGTAGATTGTGTTAAAAGTGAATGGACTGTTAGTCTTCAAGTCTCAGGTATTGAGAATGCCAGACTATAATTTCTTTGGTTTAAATTAGTTACTTGAGTCCAATAGTTGGAAACTAAAGGTTAACTAATGAACATTTCTATCTGGCTGGATACAAGAAGACTCATATGATTCATGCTGCCATGGAGATTGACCTTGACAGACGAGGGGTCTACAAAAAGCCATTTGTAGGACTGGGTTATTGGCTTTCCAAAAGATATCCCAGAAGTTCACAAGTTAATCTGCCAGAATCGAAGAGGAAGCCAAATAGCAAAGTTAACAAGAACAAATTTCTATGTTTACCTTGTGGGAATGCAGATGGAACCTCATGCTCAAATTGGAAAGGCCAAATTTTTAAGGATTTAAAATGAGGCTGCAAGATTTGCTTAACTTGAGCTGGGGAGAAGCCTGTGCCTGAAGAAGGGCCTGAAGAAGGGCCTGTGCCCGAAACATCGAATCTCCTGTTCCCTGGATGCTGCCTGACCTGCTGTGCTGTTCCAGCAATAAAGTTTCAACTGGGGA
>NC_057738.1:19468028-19470098 GCF_004010195.1 Chiloscyllium plagiosum
ATCGCACAGGCGATCGCCGAAACAGGGCAGGGCTGGGTGGACGTTCTGCCCTGCATACTGATGCGCTTAAGGGCCACCCCAGGCCGCTCCACTGGCCTCACTCCCTTTGAGCTCATGACGGGGAGGGCCATGCGACTACCAGAGAACATCATGGTCGGGGGGGAAGACATGGCCCCCCTGAAGGCCAGGATGATGCGCTATATCAGGCAGCTGGACACGCAGCTGCGGGCCCTTAGACAAACTGCGCACGACCAGCAGGACATTAGGGACCAGGCAAAACTGCAGCCGCATCTGCCCGCCCAACCCCTTCCCGGCGTTGGGGACAAAGTCCTGGTCAGGGCCGCCCCCGACCGGCCCAGCTTTGCCCCCGGTGGCTGGGACCGCACAAAATCATCCTCACCAGCGACACGTGCGCCTGTGTCGACATGAAGGGAAAGGGCAGGTGGAAACACTGGTCCCAGCTTAAACCCTACCGTTAAGCCCGACCAGACAGACTCCGCCCAACCCCTCTTTTTGACTTGACTCTAACCACCCCTCTTTCTCCTTACAGTGCAACGGGTGGACCGGTTCCAGGGAGACGTGCTCCTACACACACTTACCCTACACCCTTGGTAAGGGTGCCTCTCTCCCTCTCTTCCCACAGATCATGCTTCACCGGTGCACCGCTTTCCTCCCTGCTCTCCTCTTCGCCCTACGACTAGTGCCTTCCTTTCCCGAAATATATGACAACTTCTACCGCCACGGTGTTGCCTTCAAATCGTCCGACGCCATCTGTATTCCTGCAAGGGGAAGTTCTCCCGGGCGTACAGACACTCTGTTTATTCTGCACGTCGGAGCGCGACCCGCGGCCGACCTGCCTCCGGCGTGCTGAGGCGATGGACTTGGGGGGTTGCATGTTCGGGACAATATGTGCCATGCCAGAGGACCTCTCCTCTGCCCCGGCATTTGATTCCTGAAGAAGGGCTTATGCCCAAAACGTCGATTCTCCTGTTCCCTGGATGCTGCCTGACCTGCTGCGCTTTTCCAGCAACACATTTCCAGCTCTGATCTCCAGCATCTGCAGACCTCACTTTCTCCCGGCATTTGATGCCTTTACTGTACGGGATTTGTCTGTTTGCGGATATTACGATACTACTGATGCCGCGGTAGTCTCTTTGTATTTGTGCTTTCCACCCGCCCCGACCACACCACCCCCGACCACAACTCCCGAGATATTGCCTCCCTGGGACCGGGGCCCGCGGGGGGACTGGTATTGTGGGACGAGGGAGAGGCCCTTTATGACAACATCCGCCACGAGGTCGTGTCTGTGCTGGTCAATATATCGGGCGTCCGGGTACCGGACTATTGCACAGCATAGGTACGCAACCTATACGCCATGATGGGGAAGGAGGTTATAGAGAGGGCCATAGACGCCATGGGGGCAACCCACGACCGAAATGACATACATAACATACACACACAACGACACAGACGGGACATAGTCAACGATGCTCTCACAGGACTCAACACGGGGACATCCGTAGTAAACCCCCTAGACATCCAGGGCCTTAACGAAAAGGTCGAGCAACTAAAAGGGGTAATGAGGGACCTGCTACAGAGGTCTCTCACAGATGAGGCAGACCAGGCACGCCTGGGGGAAGAGGGAGCGTACATCCAGCTCGACGGGATTGCAGTCCTGGAGACACACACCCACACCATTAACCGCCTTATAGACCGGGAAAGAGAAAACACGGCCCATATCCACGAGGGGCAGCTGTGCCATGCGTACGGCCTGTGGATGGTAGCCCAGATCCGGCATAATCTTGACCAGGTCCAAAGGGGGGAGGTGCCCGACTGGATTGACAGTGCCAAACTGGCCTCACTCGCGGGGTGCTCCGGGCTGCGCGACAGCCGGACTCTGAGGGGTATGACCAGAGTATACCCAGTGGTTCCCGACTGTGAGGTCAGTGAGGCGACAGGAGTCGGGATTGTCCTCCTGATCCCCGTGGTCACCCCAGAGTCGGGGCCATTTCCCCTGTTTCACATTGAGAACATCGGAGTCATACGGGAAAACGCTTCCCTCAAATATCG
>NC_057738.1:19470967-19482286 GCF_004010195.1 Chiloscyllium plagiosum
TCGCAGCTTTAAAACCCACAAAAACTCAGCAGCTGCTGGTCTGCCCACGTGACTGGGAGATAGGAGACAGTGAACAGATAGAATCTACACTAGACCAACATTACCCATGACTCATGGGCCAAAACTCCGGAATTAATTAAATATGGAACCCATCTCCTAATCACATCAAGAGACTGACTGAAACACACCCATACCCATCGATACGGAGCCATTCTGACACAAAGGACAGGCATCCACCAGACAGGTACGGACAGACCAATACACACCAACACCCCAAGGGAACAAAGGGGGGTGCTAGCCCCTGCCCTCACAGAGAGAGACAAGCAGATAATACCCGGACCCGTTTTACATAAACCAATTAGCACCCTATTGTGCTTGCCCTGCAACTCTCCTGGGACGACAGCAAACAGCCTATTTGCACCTACTCCAGTGATGATGGGGAACTATCATCCCATTCATCCTCAAATCCCACACATCCTGACAACTAAAAGTATATAATATGAAGCTGCGCGCGGGAACAGCAGAGCAGCCGAAATTCGGACCTCGGCTGATCTCCGCCGGCGTTATTGCAGTAATAAATGTTACCGATTGTTGAACCGCACTCTGGGCTCGGACTGATATCATTTCATCTGCGCTAACAGCTCCAAAGAACTTGAACAGTGTATCCATCTGAATGTTTGAGTGAGAAGCCATTGGAGCTCAGGAAGGGAAGGATTTCTTGTTCTGTCGCAGTAAAAAAAAATTCAAGCCTGAAGATAGCCAGTTTATTGCCCCTCATCAGTTGTTGTGAGCTGTGATTTTGAATTACTAAGTCAAAGACATTTTATAAGTGTCAACAGGTACCTTCTGCAACCAAGTGAAAGTACCTGAGGAAAGAAGAGTGAGAAGCAACATTCTGATCAGCAAACCTTGTGGATAGGGAGCACTGAGCTGCTTTCCCAGCCTTTCCCTCCACCCCGAACACCCATTTTATTTATATTCATTTTTATCTGTATGTGTGTGAAGAGGAGGAGCTTATAAGTGAGTGAGAGTTTTAACTAGTAGACCTACATATTGATGGTTCATAATTGTTTGTCTATCATGAGAATCTATTAAATTGTGAAAAATCATATTCAGTACAGATACCTGTTTCGTACTTTCTGTCAACATGTGTTTAAAAGACACGTAAATTGAGAAGTTCTGCATATTTATAAAATCTTTTTAAATTTTGTGATGACTGGGAATAGTAGGACTTGTGAGGCATAACAATAGGCCCAAATGATTGAACAGTCTACTCATATTGATTTTGATTTTTTATTAATTTCAATACAATTAAGATAAAGTCCAGTGCTCCATTAACCTCTTTGTACATGTATATTAGCAATTAGTGCATTTTGCAGAGAAACAGCTAACTCACCTCCTTCCTCCCTAACTGTTGCCATCTCACTGTTAAGAAAATATTCCAATTTGTCTCTTTCAATGTGAATGACTCACATTGAGCTCCATCTGACTGTCAACCAGTATAACATGAGCATATATTTTTTTTTATTTCAAAAATATACTTTATTCATAAAATACTTTGATGATCTGTACAACTGGACATGCCAGACATATGTAAATATTCCATTTGTTTGCATACCGAAACAGAGTAATCATTCCTATTTACAGGTCGGTACGATTACATTTTTAGCTGAGGCGTCAGCAGAGCCCAAATGACTGCGTGGGCCCCCTGTTCTTCTTTAGGCAGGCAGATGTTACCCGGTGGTCTTTCCCCACCTCGCCTTGGCGGCAGCTGCCCCAAGCTTCAGCTCGTCCCTCAACACGTAGTCCTGGACCTTGGAATGTGCCAGTCTGCAACACTCAGTCGGGATCAACTCCTTCAGCTGGAAGATCAACAGGTTTCGGACTGACCAGAGAGCGTCCTTCACCGATTTGATGATCTTCCAGGCACAGTTGATATTCATCTCGGTGTGCGTCCTGGGGAACAGGCCTTAGAGCACGGAGTCCCGCGTCACGGCGCTGCTCGGGATGAACCTCGACAAACACCACTGATCTCACAGGTAGAGCCCTTCTCACCACCAGCCAAGCCATGTCTTGGTGCTTGTTGGCAAGTTCTGGCGATGAGGCATTTTGCCAAATGGCTTTGACAGTCTGCTCAGGGAACCGCTCGATAGGATCCTCCCTCTCCTTTTCCCGAAGGGTCTCAAGGACACTACGTGCTGACCACTTCCTGATGGCCTTGTGGTCAAAGGTGTTTTTCTTGATAAATTTCTCCACGAAGGACAGGTGATACGGAATGGTCCAACTTCTTGGAACGTTCCACAGCAGCGAGGCCAGGCCCGTCCTTCACGACACCGGGGACAGGTAGAACCTCAGTACGTAGTGACACTTGGTGTTTGCGTACCGGGGATCCACGCACAGCTTGATGCAGCCACACACAAAGGTGGCCATCAGGGTGAGGGTGACATTGGGTGTATTTTTTCCCCTGTTGCCCAGATCTTTGTACAGCAAGTCCCTTCTGACCCGGTCCATCTTTGATCTCCATATAAACTGGAAGATGGCCTGGTGACTGCAGCGGCACAGGTTCTGGGAATAGGCCAGACCTGTGCCACGTATAACAGCAATGACAGTGCCTCACACCTGATGACCAGGTTTTTTCCCGCGATGGAGAGCGACCGTCGCTTCCATCTGCCCAGTTTCTGCCTCACTTTGCTGATACACTCCTCCCAAGACTTGGCGCACGCCCCAGCCCCTCCGAACCAAATACCCAGCACCTTCAGGTGGTCGGTCCTGACGGTGAAGGGGATCGAGGATTGGTCGGCCCAGTTCCCGAAGAGCATGGGCTCGCTCTTGCCTTGGTTTACCTTAGCCCCTGAGGCCCGATCGAACTGGTCACATATGCGCATGAGTCTGCGCACGGACTCAACATGAGCATATATATTATACGATTAAATAACAGAATGACTTGCATTTATATAGTACTTAACATGATTAGCAGTTGTCCCCACACACTTTACAACCACTTTTTAAAAAGTGTAGTCACTGATGTACAGTACAAGTCAGTTAATGGGCAACAAAACCTCACAATTGGCAATATGGTAATCCTTAGATAATCTGTTTTTTTTATGTTGATTTAGGGATAAATATTGACGAGGATGGTGGGGAGACAGAATTGTGAGATGGTTTTTTTTGGTCCAGATGCAAATGCAGGCAGAGCCTTCATGTTATCTCTTGTCTGCCCTCAAACTTGGATTTATAGTTTCGAAAATAACGCTTATCAAGTAAAAGGCACTAGCAACAACTGCAAAAATGTTGAATTTGGTTAGAACACAAGTTCCTTGACTACAGTCACTGTGTTTATAGAGCTTTCTAAGAGAAGGCAAAAAAAAGACCCAATTTATGTTTGTAAAATATATTAATTTTGAAAACAGACCATCAGAGAATATGCCATTCTGGAAATAGCCTTTTCCCTCTCTCTCTCTCTCTCTCAGTAAAAATCCTCATATCAATGTTAATTAGATGAAAACCTACTGGATAACTCACTCTCACAAGTGGAGATCCCTTAAAGAAGAAAATCTGAATCTATAACACTGTCTCTGGGAAGAAAAAGCAAGTTAAACCACCCACAACTGATCCAGAAAGAGACTCCAATAACTGACGTGAAAATTTACAAAGTCATTGTTACTTGGCCAGTGTACTGTCAGGGAACACACTGCAGAGATTTATATAATTTCTCAAGCTTAGAGAAAGCTGTACATATACATGTTTTTTTAAGATGGGTAGTTGGATAGATTTGCATATTTCAAACCTTTTAAGACTCTGCATCGTTGCAAAAGGAAATCTTGCTCCAGCAATTAACTTCATTTGTTAATTTAAGGAACCTTGCTGACTTATTTAATGATACTGTCCTCCATCCAGTTTAATGTATTTACACATGTACATAAAATTGGTAACAACACTTTATCTTTTTAAACTAAACCTTTGTTGTAGCCATGATTTGGAAATACGGGTGTTGGACTGGGGTGTACAAAGTTAAAAATCACACAACACCAGGTTATAGTCCAACAGGTTTAGTTGGAAGCACTAGCTTTCAGAGCGCCTCTCCTTCACAACCACCTGATGAAGCAGCAGTGTTCTGAAAGCTAGTGCTTCCAGTTAAACTTGTTGGACTATAATCTGGTGTTGTGTGATTTTTAATTTTGTTGTAGCCAGTGCATAAGTGGGGCAAGGAAAATAATCAGATAAGGTCTCAATATAGAGCATTTCAAAGGGCATTAATTGCCACATTTTACAGTTGGAGAACATTCCCCTTAGCTTTATTCTTTGTCTCATGCTTTCTAACCATTTCATGCCATATATGAGCTTAGCTCCATTTCCATACATTTCCATCTTTGCCAAGATGTTTTTTAGGGAACTTTCAAATGCCATCTGGATATTTATATAGATGACACTGGACAATCCTTCTGACCTCCTCAAAAGATTCAACTGAGTTCAGTATACCTGCCCTCCCCTTCATAAATCCATACTGATTCTCCAATCAGGTCATATGTAAGAACATGAGAACCAGGAGCAAGAGTATGCAGTTCAGTCCCTCAAGTTTCTTCTGCCATTAAATAGTCCCGAAGAAGGGTTACACCCGAAACATCAACTTCTCCACCTCCTGATGCTGCCTGGCTCGCTGTGTTCTTCCAGCCTCCTGCCTGTGCACTTTGGATTCCAGCATCTGCAGTTTTTTTGTCTCTATTAAATACAGTCAAAGCTGATCTCATCTCCACTTTCCTGCCTGCTCCCTACAACTCCTTAATCTGTTATGAATTAAAAATTAGTCTATCTCTTCCTTAAGGTTATTCAGTGTCCTGGCCTCCACCACTCCCTGGGATAATGAATTCCACAGATTGATAATCCTTTATGAAGATGTCCCCGATGGTTATAGAGGTCTGCAATACGTTAAAAAGGCAGTTTGGCCAATCATGTCTGCACCAGCCAAAAACAACTGTTGAACTATTGTATTCCCTTTTCAGCACTTGTTCACCATGGCATTGTAAGTACACAGCTAAATACTTCAATGTTTAAATACTTCAGGCCTCTGCCTCTACCACCCTTTTAGGTAATGGATTCTGGATTCCCACCACTTTTTAGGTGAAGCAACGTTTCCTCACATCCCTCTAAACTTCTTGCCTTTACCTTATCTCTATGCCCTCTGGTCACTGATCCCACCACCAGGGGGAAATGTCTGTTTCCTGTCTATGCCCCACATAATTTTATACATCTCAATCATATCTTCTGTGCTCCAAGGAAAAACAACTGTAGTCTATCTAGTTTCTCTTCATAACTAAAACTCTCCAGCCCAGGCAACAGCCTGGTAAATCTCTTCTTTACTCTCGCCTCTGCAATCACATCCCGCCTATAGTGTGCATTAGAGAATAACATGCAATAATCTCGTTGTGGCCTCATCAACAGTTTGTACAGTTCCAGCATGATCTCCTTGCTCTTACACTCTATGCCTTTGGTTATAAAGGTCAGTATTCCATGTGCCCTTTTAACCACTTCATCTACCTGTCCCCTACCTTCAGGAACCAGTGGACATGTACACCGAGGTCCCTCTGATCCTCAGTGCTCTGCATGGTCGTACTGTTCATTATGTATCCCCTTGCCTTTTTTGAGCGTACTGCTCAATTAAACTACGTTCCAATCTAAATCATTCACATAACACAAGTAGTTGAAGAGTGTGGTGCTGGAAAAGCACAGGCGATGAAGGGCTTAATACCGAAACGTCAATTCTCCTGCTCCTCAGATGCTGCCTGACTGGCTGTACTTTTCCAGCACAACACTCTTCGACTCTGATCTCCAGCATCTATAGTCCTCACTTTCACACAGTGCAAATAGCAAGGGCCCTAACACTGATCCCTGTATGACCCCACTGGACACACAGACTTCCAGTCACAAAAAGCCCTTTTGACCATCACCCTCTGCCTCTTGCCAATTCTGAATCCAATTAGCCAGGTTCCTTGGATCACATGCCCTCTCATGCGGGACCTTATCAAAAGCCTTGCTGAAGTCCAAGACTAAAGACAAAGGCCTTGCTGAAGATTATGTTGAATCTATACATCTGGTCAGCTCTTCAAAAAAATTCAATCACGTTGGTCAGACATGACCTCCCCTTAACAAAACCATGTTGTCTACAAGTCCACTTTAATTTTGTCCTTCAAAATTGTTTCCAGTAGTAACCCCACAACTGAGAATGACTGCCTGTAGTTTTCAAGTTAATCCCATCCTGCCTTCTTGCATAATCGTACCATACTAGCTGTCCTTCAGTCCTCTGGCACTTCCTCTCTGGCCAGGGAGGATTTGGAAATTATTGCCAGTGCTCCTGCTATTTCCTCCCTTGCCTAACTCAACAGCGTGGGATACATTTCATCAGTTCTGGTGATTTATCTACTTTTAAGCCTGCCAAACCTCTTAGAACCTTCTTTCTGTCTATGTTAATTTCTTTCATTATTTCGCAGTCCTTTTCCCTGATTTCTATACACACATTGTCCCTCCCATCGTGAGCACTAACAGAAAGTACCCATTTAGAAGCCTACCTACATCCTCTGGGCTCCATACTCCCTTTTTGTTCTCCTAATTTCCATTTTAATTTCCCTTTTTCACATTCTATATGTGTGGAGAGCTTCTGCAGTTTGGAGTCTCGGTATCTGCTATAAGCCTCTCTGTTTCTCCTTATCCAATCCTCAACATCCAGGATCCTTGGGATTCATTGTTCCCACCCTTAATCTTTATTGGAACATGTTGGCTCTGTATTCTCCCCATTTCCTTTATGCATGCATCCCATTGTTCTGATTTACCTAAAAGTATCTGCACCCAGTCCCCTCTGGCCAGAGGAATAATTCCTCCTCATCTGCTTTAAATCTGTCACCAGTTAGCCTGACCTCTTGTTCTAAATTGTTTCTGCTGTGGCCCATTTACTGTGTTTACTTTGTCGATCCCTTTTCACATTTTAGATACGTCAATGCAATTTCCTGTCTTCTAAACTGTAGGAAAGGGTAAAACTTCAAGAAGTATAATAGTCAATGGGGAAAAAAGCAGCAGATTAACATTTGTGAGGGTGGATTAAACTGCTTGGAAAAGTACGGAAAAATGAAAAGGAGAACAGAAAATTTAAAGCCTCCAGAACAGAAAATAGGACAGCAAAGGGTGACCAAGAGGAAAAGGCATCACTTCAGCATATTCATTACAGCCTGGAAGCAGTCACCTGCTCTGAAGAGTGAATCATCTGGCAACAGCCCCCACGATCAGCAGAAGGAAGACCATCCAGAAAAAGGGACAGAGAAGGAGTGACATCACTTCAGGTGTGAGGCGGCCTTTTCGCTCGGAATATGTGTAGTTCCTGAAGACAAGAGGAAGAGATTCTGCTCGAGTGCTGCAGGTGCGACGCAGCAGACGTGTACTGGCAGAGGAGATACCAGGGGGGTCGTGTTGCGAGTCGTCGGAGCTGCTGGAGATCATCGCTGGATCGTGATTGGACGTTGGAGGTTCGTTTGGTTGTACTGACCTGCTCTTGGTGGATCTTCATGCTGGCTTCAGCCTAACGCCAATTCAGGTACCAGCCAACCTCAGAGCTATGGCCTCAGCAGCTGCTCGCAGCCCATGCCAGGGCATTCGCAACACAGTCAGGGTGACTGTGAAGAAGGTGGAGGAGCGCACACTGGTCGAGTGGACAGTGTTTGTCAAGAAGATTCTGCTGGAGTGTGGCGGGTTTGACCGAGTGGATATGTATTGCCTGCAGGATTTCCCTGGGGCAGGCTATTTCGATGTGATCTTCAGGAGCGTGAAGAATTGCGAGCAGCTCCTGGTGGCACCCAGAAGGAAGGGCAGGCTGTAGCGGAGCAGACGACAGTCAGCAGCTGATCCAAGCTCCTTCAAGACAGATGGAGGAAATGGAAGAGGAGGGATCAAAGGAAGCAGAGGATTGGATTACTGTCAAAAACAGGAAGAGGAAACCTCGTCAGGCCCCCAAAGCCACCCAGCAAAGGGGGAAACGACACTTACACGACGAGGATACAGGCAGCTCTTCCGACGGTGAGGACAGACGCAAGGAGAGTCGTGACCAGAGGAAGATACAGAGCGCCGCGGGGAAAAAGGAGGGCAGCACCACCCAAACAGGAAAAGACTATCTCTCTGAGGGGACAGGTAAAGATCTCACCCGGTGTGATCCAATAGGTACCCACTGCCCCACAGCTCCAGGTAACTGGGAGCAGCGGTCCTGTGACAGCCCTGCTGTCAGACAGAGAACTGGACTGTGCGGACCCTGGGCCCGACCCAAAGACTCCAGAGCAGGGAAATGGCCCCAGCGTGGAGCTGGACAGCTACCTCAGCCCTGGGAGGGTCCAGCAGTTTGCCGTCACCACGTAAGTCCCTTTTAAGAATTTATATACAAGTTCCTGTCAGTGGGACTGTGGGTTATTCCTGCAGTACCATTGTGTCCATTCTTGAGCTTTCAATCTACTTGCATTATTTCCACTGCTCCATCTTTTTACGGCAAGCAGTGTTCAAATAGAAGAGACTGGGGCATCAAGAGTTTTTTTTTTCATTTGGAGAGGAGTCTGTGTCGTTACTCTGAGAAGATGGCCAGCTCACAGTTTGTAGCAGAAAAGCAGGAGCTTTTGACCATTTAATTTGGTACATCTTTGAGGTAGCTCAGAGATGGAAGGAAATGAGAGGACAATGTTTGTTCAACAGCCCAGTTAGGATCAGGGTCTCCTTCATGCATACAAGTCAATCAAGGGTCAAGGAATTCTTCAGTATTGGGAATGAGACATCTCCAAGGTAACCTGAGGTGGCAGAGATATGTGCACATCAGAAACCCAGTGATTCCCATGAACTCACACATTTGTCTATGCCTGGTTAAAACATCATGCTGAATTTTATGAATTTGCTGTCTGTGCTCAGAATTTCATGCCAAAATATTCAGTTAAAATCTGCCTCGATTTCTTGGCCTGCATCAGCCATCAGTTAACCTTTTTGAGTATCATCAATCTCAATAATGGCTATATCGGACAGCACTGCTAGTAACTTCTTCAGTACTGGAAGAAATGCTGTCCTTCAAATTGTAGTTGAACAGTGTGAATAGCAGGGGACTGAGAACAGATAGTGGCATTAATCATTCATTCCCAGTTTGAGCTTTTTCTAATTATTTCTCCTTCTGTTGTCTGATGCAAAGCCAGTTTTCAACTAATTACTTAATTTACCATTAATTCAAAGGCCCTTAATTATCTATCTAAGTTTCACAGAATGTTATCTGATGCTTTCTGAAATTCTGTATAGTCACAGAATATGCTTATTAACTAATTGTTAGCTCCATACCTTTTAAACAGTTTCTGTTGCACCTGGGAGGCACAACCTGCTGTTTCTAAATCTATGTTAAGTATTCATTGTAGCATTTCCATAGTTTACCTGATCATTAGTTGCAGTTTGAAACTCCCATTGCTGATTTTACTGTAACTACATTCTGATTTTTGTCATGTTCTCTCCTTAGGATTTTACTGATTAAATCTGTAATTCCAATTTTTCAATATTGCTCTTTTGTTTGAGCATCTTCTAAAGTACGAAACAGATTCAGTAATTTGCTCATTTATGTCCTTAAGGATTTATGTTGTTTATTACATGATCCACGTTCACTGCATGTGTTTAATTCCTCAAATATCTTCATGTATTTGTCCTTCTCAACAGCAGCTGGGGCGAGGCAACAAATGCTGGCCAGCCCGCGACACCCACATCCTGCAAAAACTAAAAACATTTACTGACCCAGTTCCTGAGCAAAAATGTTGAATCAGAAACATGTAAACATGTCTCTTTATTTTAAGAGTGTAATTTTAATTAATTTTTGGATTTATATATTGTATTTCTACCTGACTTGACATTCTACAGCCTGAGTCTTTCCTCTGAAATCCAGCAAGTCAAGAAATTTCAATGCTCACCTTGCTTGCTTTGGGAGTAGCTCCCCCCAAGTCATGTAATTTTTGATCTGGACTGACTGTGGGGATGTTCCATGGCATTGAGCCCACTCCACTGGATGCAGATTGAAGATGACCACAGGGGCTACGGAGTGCAAATGGGAAATGTTTAAAAGGTCTGGTTCAATCCCATTGTTTGTTCATA
This sequence comes from Chiloscyllium plagiosum, assembly GCF_004010195.1. Lineage (NCBI taxonomy): Eukaryota > Metazoa > Chordata > Chondrichthyes > Orectolobiformes > Hemiscylliidae > Chiloscyllium > Chiloscyllium plagiosum. The sequence continues at coordinate 19,481,105 of NC_057738.1, forward strand.
TTTTAAGTTGTCCAGCCCTCTTCGCTCAAACCTCTCACACTCCCCCACCTGCTCCTCATGCTCCATCCATGCCTAATCTTGCTTCCCTCCCCACTCTCAACAGCCATTTATATCTTCCATGTCAAATCATGCACCCACCTAATCCTCATGGGCCCTCAATTATTTCATGATCCCATGGTCTCTTACAACCCAAGTGCCTACTTATAGTGACCAAATGTAAAATTATTCATCAACCTTTGCTTTTAAAACTCCATGCCAACTCATTCAACATTCACAATTGGCGGGCCCAAGCAGCCAGTTTTTAGATGAAACCAATAAAATTCTAAATATTAATTACAGCCTTCAGTATATTAAAAACTATTCCTGTCCATGAAAGCTTGCTCAAAATATTTAAATCTCTATATGCCATAGCATCATACAGTGATACTGCTTGGAAACAAACCCTTTGGTCCAACTTGTCGATGCCAACTAGATATCTTAAACTGAACTAGTCCCATTTACCTGCATTCAGCATATGTTTCTCTCCACCTTTCCTATCCATGTACGTGTCCAAATTTCATTTAAATGTTGTGATTGTATCCACATCTGTCACTTCCTCTGTGTCACCTCATTCTATATACACACCATCCTCTGAATGACAAATTTGCCATCAGGTCTCTTTTTAAATCTTACCCTCTCTCACCTTTAAAACCATGCCCTCTAGTTTTGGACTCCATATCCTGGGGAAATGACCTTTGAATATTCACCTTATTTATGGTCCTAATAATTTTATAAGCATCTGTAAGGTCACCCCTCCACCTCCTACACTCCAGGGGAAAAAAGTTCCGGCCTAATCAGCCTTTCCTTATAACTCAAACCTTTCAGTCTTGGTAACATCCTTGAAAACTGTTTTTGCACCCTGTCTACTTTTTAACACCCTTCCTATAGCAGGGCCACCAGAATTTTATGCAGTACTCCAAATCTGGCCTTAATAGTGTCATGTACAACTATAATTATGATCCTAAAAAATGTGCTGCTGGAAAAGCACAGCAGGTCAGGCAGCATCCAAGGAGCAGGAGAATCGACGTTTCGGGCATAAGCCCTTCTTCAGGAATGAGGAAGGTGTGCCAAGCAGGCTAAGATAAAAGGTAGGGAGGAGGGACTTGGGGGAGGGGTGTTGGGAATGCGATAGGTGGAAGGAAG
>NC_057738.1:19482865-19571474 GCF_004010195.1 Chiloscyllium plagiosum
GAATTGGAGGAGATGCGGTGGAGAGCATCGTCAACCACGTCTGAGGGGAAATTGCGGTCTTTGAAGAAGGAGGCCATCTGGGTTGTTCGGTATTGGAATTGGTCCTCCTAGGAGCAGATGCGGCGGAGGCGAAGGAATTGGGAATATGGGATGGCGTTTTTACAGGGGGCAGGGTGGGAGGAGGTGTAATCTAGGTAGCTGTGGGAGTCGGTCGGTTTATCGTAAATGTCCGTGTTGAATCGGTCGCCCGAGATAGAAATGGAGAGGTCTAGGAAGGGGAGGGAGGAGTCTGAGACGGTCCAGGTAAATTTGAAGTCGGGGTGGAAGGTGTTAGTAAAGTGGATGAATTGTTCAACCTCTTCGTGGGAGCACAAGGTAGCGCTGATACAGTCATCGATGTAGCGGAGGAAAAGGTGGGGTGTGGTGCCAGTGTAGCTGCGGAGTCGGCGATGGTGTTCCTGGCGATCGTGGCGGTGGTTGTCTGGGCGGCGATCGCAGAGGTTGCATGGTCGGTGGGGGCGGAAGTGACGTCATGGTTTGCAGCTGTATAATTATGATGACCCAACTGTTGTACTTATTGCTCTGACTGATGAAAGCAAGTATGTCATATGCTGCCTTCACCACCTTGCCTACCTGTGACACCGCTTTCAAGGAAAAATACACCTGCAAGTCTCTCTGTTCTAAACATTCCCCAGGGCCCTACCATTAACTGTGTAAGTCCTGCCCTGGTTTGTCTTACCAAAATGCAATCCCTCATAATAATCTGAATTAAACTCGATCTGACATTCCTTGGCTCTCTGGCCCACTTCATCAAGATGCCATTGTACTCTTAGATAACCAATTTCATTGTTCAATGCACACAAATTTTGAAGTCAACAGTAAACTTACTAACTATGCTTTCTATATTCTCATCCAAATCCATTATATAAATGATGAACAACATTTTTATAGTTGGCTAGCTCTCCCTGGATCCCATGTGATCTAACCTCACTAACCAGTCTACCCTGCAGGACCTTTGTTGAAAGCTTGGCTGAAGTCCATGTTGACAATTTTTACTGCTCTACCTTCATCAATCTTCTTAATCACCTCTTCAGAAAACTGAATCAAACTTGTGTGGTACAACTTCCAATGCACAAAGCCCTGCTGATTATCACTATTCAGTCCTTACCTTTCCAAATGCATGTAAATGCTGTCTCTGAGAATCCCCACAAACAACTTACCCACCACTGACAGTAGGCTCATTGATCTGTAGTGCCCTGGCTTTTCCTTGCAGCTTTTCTTAAATAATGGCACAATACTAGCCGCTCTCCAGTCTTTTAGCACCTCACCCATGGCTGTTGATGATATAAATATTTCTGCTGCAGACCCCACAATGTCTTCCTTAGCTTCCCACAAGGATACACTTGATCAGGTCCCAGAGATTTATCTATCTTTATATGTTTTAAAATCTCCAGCACCACCTCTTCTGTAATGTGAACTCTTTTTCAAGATATTACAATATATTTCCCCAAGTTCCCGAGCTTTCTCCACAGTAAATATTGACACGAAATGTTCATTTAGGATCTCACCTATCTCCTGTAGCTCCATACATAAACAGCCTCATTAATATCTAAGGGATCCTTAACCCCTTCTAAAATATGAGCAGCACATCAAAGATAGCTAATCATTTAATAACCTCTTTGAGCTGTCAGTGAACTTAAGATCCACTGCTGGGTTAATTAAAGGCTGTAAAAACAGCAAAAATGAATAGTGACAAAATAATAGCACTTAGAATAATACTAACTAACACCTATTGTAATTGCTAGACCAGATTTTGTTTTACCCCTCACTGACAAAGACATTGTATCTTTTAATTTTTAATTTCTGATGAATAAATTGACATAGAAGTTTTGATAGATGTACAAACAGCACCTTTCAAAAATATTTCTGTATTCAAAAAATTAATAACTTCCATTCTGTGGGTGTGGGGGTCTCACTACAGTAAGTATGGGTGTGTTTGACTTCAGTTCAAATGTCCCTTCTGAGTTTACCTTTCCATCATGTGTGAGCCAACTCTGCCACTTTTGCATGCAACTGAAAAGGGGATCTTTTGGAAAATGATTGCAGGATTACTGGATCTAGGTGATAATCACAATTATGGAAGAAAAAGCCTGGTCTGTTGACCTATTTGTAATGTATCTAATTTAACAAAGATGAAATTAGATTTAATGTGGTATTAGCCACCTTTTCCCTTGGCTAATTTCCCTTTTTATGTGTCTTCAGTGCATTTTCATGTGACTCCAATTCCTTACTATGCTTTGTTACATCTTTGTCCTTTATTCAGCTTCCACTGCAATTTGAATTTTGGCAAACCTTTTTGTTTTTTGATGTTTTTACAACAATCCTGATTAGCAAAAGGTGTCCACCACAGTTCAGAAGTTGTACTAGTTGCATAATCCACCATTATATAAAGGGTTAACTGGTTTCAGGCTTAAATTTGGAAGAGTTTGTGCTGATCTTGGACACACAGAGTATAATGACTAATATTTTAGATTGTTTGCTTCATATATAAATCTAAAATAAATTCAATGTCCAGTAGAATACCATCAATATAATGTAAGTGTGATGACAGGGAGAAGGGCACAGAATGGGTACTTCTATTCATTGCACACCTGGAATTGTCTCCTCAGACCTCAGTCTTGTGACGTACAACTTTCCACATAACTAATTATTCCTTTAAGGTATTTTAACTGTGTAAGTTTGAAATAAATTTCCTTTCTCTCTTGTGCACAAATCTAACATTTTAAATTATGCATGCATTACATTGAACATTACTCTCACTGCTTGAAGTATTGCTTTGAATTCAATTAACTGCTCGATAAAACTCTGATAGTCCATGTGTCCTTATATTTCAGGAACAGGACTGGGCCAGTCAGTCCCTCAAGCATGTTCCATCTTTTAGTTAATTCATGGTTGATCTGTATCTGAATGCTATTTGGTTGCACGAACAATAACACATACGTGCCTAACAAAATTCTATTTCAGTTTTACCTATATCCTTTGTGAGGGAAAATTCCAGATTTCCACAATTTTTGTTTTGAAAAATATGATTGCTGACTTCATGGTTTAGCTGCCTGGCTCTAAATTTAAGATTTTGGGTGGATTTTTCCCTTCTCTGGTGCAATGGCAAGTAAGTTTGGAAAATAAAAATATTTGTGATTTTTCCCTTCAAGCCCCAAATGGACACTGCAAAGTTACTCCATTAAGAGATGATCTTTCTTCTGTGTATTTGCATTTCACTAATACCACAATTTGCCTTATTTATAGGCTTTGCAGGTTACACGGTCTTTTAATTCATAGGGTCTTTTGGTGCCCTGTTCCAGCCTTTGTAGCAAGCATTTCTTTTTATCATACAGGGTTTGTGATGCCCAGTTACGGCTGCCACTCTCTGTAGCTCTCTTTTTTTTAATGCAGAGTGAATGGTAAGCAGCTTGTCAAAATAGGGAACACTAAACAGTCAATAGTGTGGGCATGCCAATATAGGGCATGGTGGCACATCAGCCTCTGCCAGCTGGGAGTTGGCATGATTCTAACAAACTAGTAAACTCACATTGTCCCATATTTTTCCAAGACCCTCAAGCATCACAGGGGTGGCTACTGGGAGGCATGGATATCCCCTCCAAAGATAGCACATGACACTTTTACAAAATCTTCGACTGATCCAGATTAAGGATACAACACTACTCACACTATGACCAGGGCTACAGTGGAACAAGCCTTCTTAAGGTGAGATTTTGATGCCTGGACCACTCAAACAGATTGTTGCAACGTAGCCCAGTAAGTGTGCAGCACATCACTGGCATGGTGTCCATTGCATAGCTGGAGCTAACAAAAGCTGTGGGGGGAAGGTGGTTTGGTGTCCTGGATACAGACAAAATACTCATCTATCCCCTCCCCCACTCTCTTAAATTTTGGGATATTAACCTTGACTTCCACCATGAAGAATGACACAAAGTACCTATTCAGTTCCTCAACCATTTTTTTGTTCCTCATTACTCCTTCTCCAGTGTCATTTTCCAGTGGCCCAATGTTCACTTTTGCCTCTCTTTTGCCCATTTTGTATGTAAAGAAACTCTTGCAACCTTGTCTAATTTTACGGGCTAGCTTACCCTCATATTTAATCTTCTCCCTCCTTATTTCTTTCTTTGTTGTCTTCTGTTGGTCTTTGTAGGCTTCCCAATCCACTGCCCTTCACCAGACTATATGCTTTCTCTTTTGCTTTTATGCTGTCCCTGACTTCCCTGGTCAGCCCTGGTTGCCTCATCCTCCATTTAGTCTGCTTCGTTTTCCTTAGGTTGAATTTTTGATGTGCCTCTTAAATTACTCTCAGAAACCCCTGCCATTGCTGTTCCACTGACTTTTCTGCTTGGCTCCTCTCCCAGTCAATTCTGGTCAGCTCCTCCTTCATGCCTCTGTAGTTACCTTTATTCAACTACAATACCGTTACATCTGATTCTACCTTCTCCCTCATAAACTGCAGAGCAAATTCTGTCATATTATGGTCACTGCCTCCTCAGGCAGTGACCTTAAGCTCTCTTCACCTTAAGCTCTCTTATCAGGTCTGCCTCTTGAACAACATTACATGCCTGTTCCCTAGTAGGCTCCACCACAAGCTACTCCAAAAATCCATCTTGTAGACCTTTCACAAATTCCTTTTATTTCTATTCACTGCCAACCTGATTTTCCCAGTCCACCTGCATATTGAAATCCCCCATGATCACTGTAACCTTGCCTTTCTTACGTGCCTTTTCTAGCCCTTGGTGTATCTTGTGCCCCAAATCCTGACTACTGTTTGGAGGCCTGGACATAATTCCCATTATGGGTTTTCTTCAACCTTTGCAGTTCCTCAATTCTACCCACACAGATTCTATATCACCTGGCCCTATTTTGTTTATTGCTATTGATTTAATTTCATTTCTTATTAAGAAGGCAACCCCATTCTCTCCGCCCACCTGCCTATCTTTTCAATACAATGTATATGTTTTGATATTTAGCTCCTAGTCCTGATCCCCTGGCCGCCTCATCTCCGTGATGACCACTACATCACATCTGCCAGTTTCAATCTGCACTACAAGCTCACTTACCTTATTTTGTGTACTGTGTGCATTCCAACACAACACTTTCAGTCCTGCATTGACTTTTCTCTTCTCATTATTTATCCAGTGTGTTTGAAGTTTGATTCCTAAGCCTTTCCAAACACTCTGTCCTATTTAGTGTGCTGCAGACTTTAATAACCTAGCTTTTCTCCTTTTCATTCTTTTCTTCCTATTGGCCATTATACTTCTTGGAGGTTCACCCTTCCCTTCCTGATACCTCCACCCCCCACCCAGTTTAAAGTCTTGTTGACCACCCTATTTATTCTTTTCATGAGAACACTGGTCTCAGTTCAGTCCAGGTGGAGACTATCCCAACAGTACAGATGCCAGTGGTGCATAAAAAGGAGCCCCTCTTTCCCACACCACCCTTTTAGCCACATATTGACTTCCCTAAAGGGTAGATTTCCATAAAAATCCATCAGATTTGCTCAAAACCCTCCATTCCTGGAAAAGTCCTGGTAGATCTCTTCTGAACTGAAAACAACAAATGCTGGATATCACAGCGAGTCAGACAGTATCCATGGAGAGAGAGCAAGCTCACTTTTCAAGTCTAAATGACTCATCATCAGAGCAGAAGTGAAGTGTGGAGGGGGCAGCATTTATGATATAGTCGGGGAGGGGGGTGTTTGGGGCTGATTGGGTGTAACGTGCTGGTGGAATAAAGATGTTGTTAGTTCAGATTAAGTGATCAGAAAGTGAGATTGGCAGAACAATGCTGTGTCTAACAGGCAGACTTGAAAGAACAGACAGTCACACTGGGTTGGGGGGAGGTGAGAGAGGACATGGTGACAGAGACTGTAATAAATAAAGCTAAAAGAAAGGAAAGAAATGGGAGTTGATTCACAATTTAAAGGCGTTGAACTCAAGTCCAGAAGGCTGTAAAGTGCCTAATCTGAAGATGAGGTGTTGTTCCTCCAGTTTACGCAATGATTCACTGGGCACTAGCATACTGAGGACAGACAACTGGGCATGTTGGTAGGACACTATGTTAAAATGACTGGCTAAGGGAAGGACAGGTTTCATGCTTGCGCACAAACTGTTGGTGTTCTGGAAAGTGGTCACCCAGTCTGCATTTGGTTTCTCTCAATATAGAGTAGGCCACATTGGGTGCAGCAAATACAATACACAAGATTGGAGGAGGTACAGGTGAAATGCTGCTTCACCTGGAAAGCCATTTTAGGCCGTAGGATGGTGAGCAGGGAGGTGGTGAAGGGGCAGGTGTTGCACCTTCTGCAATTACATGAACAGGTGCCATGGGAAAAGGTGGTGGAGTTAGTGGTCGATTAATGGACTCACGTGTCCTGGAGTGAACAGCCATTGCCAACAGAAACAAAAAGGAAAATGATGCTGACTTGCAAACTAAAAATTCTGGTCTTTTGGAAAGTCCTGACTGTTGCAATGTCTCCTAACTCTTGCACTTCCACTACAATTTATCGAAATAGGCTCAGGGATATTTGTTGGGTGATACGAAATGGGTCTTCATACTGTTGAAGCAAATAGATAAATCTGAGCTTCAAGGTACAAGTGCTGGCAATGTTAATAAGTACAATTTGGCCCAATATTGGTGGACTGTTTTTGACTTTGCTGTCATACTTCATCATGTCAGTTGAAACTTTGATAGTGTCAACTAATACGTAAATTGCATTGCTGAACCCGATGTATGACCATCTTGGCCTCAAAAGGAGAAGAAGACAATAACACTGTCAATTACTGTTCAACAGATCATGGAATTTGAATGAGCCATATGGGAGTCATTTAATTCATGTAATGTGGACACAATGCCATCAGAAATTTGACAGAATGAAGATGTGATCTGGACATTTTCATCATTTAATTCAATGACTTGGGTTACCTGGTTACAATTGAGCCATCTCATCTGTTCATTAACATTTTTCAACGTTAGTGTGTACTAATTTAAAAGCTGGCCAGGAACTTTGCGTTTTCAGAATAAAAAATAAATTCTTCAAGTTGAGGGCAAATGAACCCGCCAACAAAATGCTTGGTTTACAGTGTTAACAAACAAATCTTTTGCCTTCTGTTTCCCAAAATGATCAAGGCATATCCCATCAAGCAGAAACTCACTGACCTGGATTTAGTTAGGTGCACAGAGGTGGGAAATACCTGGCTAATTGCAGTCCTCTTGAGGAACAAGTTGCCCAAATAATGTGATCTTTCCTCCAGGGGATTGGGGATGGGGTGAAGTGGCAACCTCCACCTTCCGGTGTTCTCCCCATCAGCCTGGAGACTGTTTCGAGGCAGCCTTAGAAAAACAAGCAGGTGTGGAAACTGCAATTGCCTGTTTATGTTTACCAACTCAGCACCCTAACCAGCAAATTTTACTTTTCAAAATTTAAAAAGGGAAGTAACTAACTTGATAGTACCACGCATCTTTTCTTTCTTTTACGAGCACTCAGATCTACTCCTAAAATTGTAAGTCATGTACTATGAGGCAAGCATTTCATTCCAATGAAAATGGGTTATGCTTGAACTCAGCACTGTTCAGGTTTTTCTATCTGTGCGGATCATATTCTGCCTCCCTTCCCTTTCTGGTGAAAATAGGATGTCAGAAATGAGGGTAGTAGTTGAAGAGTCATCTTGACCCAAAACGTTTGCTTGCTCCTTCTCCATGGATGCTGCTTGACCCACTGTGATCTCAAGTATTTGTTGTTTTCAGTAGCAGTTGCCATATTCACTTCAGTCTTTCCAGTACCCACTGGCGCTAAACAGAATGGTCAACTAGTAGTGTCTGATTAACTGGTAACTCCTGAGTACTTCACTCCTGGGAAAGGCCTGGCACTAGCTTCTAATAAATACCAGTGAGTCCTCTCTAAAGGAGGTGATCTAGGTTCTTGTTGGCCCTCCACCTGATGAGCAAGATCCCTGTTATCTGCCTTAAATCCCTTCTGTCCAAATATAGTCAGATTACTGTGAGGGACAGCATTTCCAACACCTATCTCTGTTATGTTCTGTACAGTACAAGTCCAGAGAAACACTGAAGCAGTAGCTTTGAGTTTATTTTAATGTGAACAGTTGGATCCGTTTTTGCTGTAACCTTTGATACACCAGGAGGAATTTTTGAACAGCGAGAAATCTCGGAGAGTCACGTGAGAAGTCCAATGAGGCCTTTCTCAAAGTTGAAAGCATCTGGTTCTGTTTTTCTGCAGAGTTCTGGATATCGAGACAATATTTTCACTTGTGAGAGGGCTATTAAAGGGGATTATTGATTTTCACTCTCATTAATTGCAGATAGAACTTCCTGTTTTACCAAGGGACGGATAAAAACTGGATGCTAAGAATTCCTGAGGTGAAAGTCAGCACAGTAACCTAGCAACTCCAGCTCACCGTAAACTCATTTATACCAACATCTTGAACTCCCAGCATCAACTCTCGGGGCCCATTTCATAGAAAGGTTCTGCCAGTCTCTCTGCATCATCTTGCCACATCTAAAATCTACTTCCTGTACACTTTTGCTCCGCACTATCAATGCAATTCTGTTGCAGGGACTCTTTGCCTGCAGGGACAGGCATCTAGCTCCCAACTGAAGCAGGCTGCATTTCAGAGCTGTTCACTTAAACTATTAGTGCTCACTCATCTTGTGCCTTCTGAGAAGTTCACAGCATCTCTGCTTGCGCACCCCCGCCTTACCTTTCAGCACAGACAGGCCAAGCATTTTGTACTGGTTGTCAGCAGTCACGAGTCGAAGGGTAAATATGTTATTGCACGTCACCAAACTACGTCAGTGTCACTGCTGCTTCAGGTGCCAGCTCTGTATGTAGCAGACACACTGCATGTGCTTCAACCACATGGCCATCTCTCAAAGTCAGAAGGCAGTCGTGCCCAGTCATATCAGGGGAGACGCCCTACAGGCAAGGGTTCCGACACAGTCAATGAAGAGTAGTCTCCAATATCAGTCCAAGGGCTTGGGCTTAGTCATTTGGCTGCTTGGAGAAGTCAGGGTCAGGATCCAGAATAAGTATTTCAAATTATTTGATCAGAACCCTCTGAATTCTCTGATCTAAATGGAGACTTTTGGCGATTTTCAGGCATAACGGAGTTGTCACGCAGAGTATTAAATTTCCAAACCAATTCCTTTGGAGTCTGCCCTGGTGGGATGCTGCAGGGTTCACATATGCAGCTCTCAATATAATCAAGTAATAACAGTCTGGCCATCGAAAGATCTGAACTCCCATTATTTCAAATAGGCAGCGAGACCAGCAGACTAAATTTTTTTCGACTTGTTGCATGTGTTGTCGATGAAACTTTAAATGATTGCAGATGGTTGAAGTAAAATTCTTGTACTTTGGAATTTATTCAAAATGAGTATAACAACTTCTGTTTGATTTGTTGATGATGGAAAAGCAAAACAACAGTTGTTCTTGGAAATGGATTTCTTTGTGAAGTGCTATTTATTTAGTTACTTGCAGTAGGTAAGGAAGCAATTTGATTCACAATGAGCAACACACCAGGATACCTGCTTGCATTTTCGTATTGAAAAAGCTAAAATACCACTTCCATTATTTTAACTAATCTCATGATGAAGATTGCAATCTCTAGAGTTCCAGGATTAATTTGATTCATTATTCTCGACATGATTTGATTTATTATTGCCACATGGACCAAGATTCAGTGAAAGGTATTGTATCATGTGCGAACTAGACAAATCATTCCTTGCATAAGTACATCAGGGTAATAGAACAGAATGCTGAATATAATGTTACAGCTACAGAGTAGAAGCAGGGAAAGATCAACTCTAATTTAAGAGATCCTTTCATAAGTCTGATAACAGCGGGGAAGGAGCAGTTTTTAAATCTGTCGGTACGTGTTTTCAAACCTTTGTATCTTCTACCCGATGGAACAAGTGGGAGGGGTCTTTGATGATGTTGGTTGCTTTCCCGAGGCAGTGGGAACTGTAGTTGGAGTCAGTGGAAGGAAGGCTGGTTTTCATGATGGACTGAGCTGTGTTCACAATCCTTTGTAATTTCTTGCTGACATGGGGAGAGCAGTTGTCGTACTAAGCTGTGATACATCCAGATAGCACCTCATTTTGCACATGAGAACTTAGCAGCCTTCTGGACGTAATATCGAATTCAACAAGTCTAGGTCTTGAGCACCTTTCCCCATGCTTTCCCCAACTGCCACACACCAGGCCTTGTCATCACATGGCCTGCCACCACACACAACCATTGCCACCCACTGATTTTCCTGATGAGCATCTATTTAATCCCTCAGACTGACCTTTTAACCAGTCCTTTATGTGTCCAACAGCTTTTCTCTCCCTTTGGTCTCGATCTCAACTCATTGTTTACTCTCCCCCTTCCCCCATCCCATCTTCTGCATGAAAAACATTCTTTTCCCTGCTACAATCAGTTCTGATTAAGGGTCACTGGACCCGAAACATTAACTCTGATTTCTCCCCACAGATGCTGTCAGACCTGCTGAGATGTTCCAGCAACTTCTGTTGTTTTTTCATGAATTTCAAAAGAATGTGATCTATTGGGTGGTACGGTGGCTCAGTGGTTAACATTGCTGCCTCTCAGTGCCAGGGTCTCGGGTTCGATCCCAATCCAGGGCGACTGGCTGTGTGGAGTTTGCATATTCTCCCTGTGTCTGTGTGGATTTCCTCCCACAATCCAAAGATGTGCAGGTTAACTGGATTGGCCATGCTAAATTGCCATAATGCTCAAAGACCTGTAGGTTAGGTGCAATAGTCAGGGGTAAATGTACAGTAATAAGGTAGGGGAATGGGTCTGGGTGGGTTACTCTTCAGAGAGTCAGTGTGGACTTGTTGGACCTAATGGCATGTTTCCACATTGTAGAGATTCTATGATTTTATTGTGGATCTATTGGTAAGTCATTGTGGACATGCCAAATTTCCTTAGCCTTCTGAGGAAGTAGAGGCGTTGGTGTGCTTTCTTAACCATAACGTCAACATGGATGGACTAGAACAGATTGTTCGTGATATTTATTCCCAGGAACCTGAAGCTCTCGGCCACCTCTAGCTCAGCACCATTGATACAGACAGGGGTGTGTCCTCTACTCCACTTCCTGAAGTTGATGACCAGCTCCTTCATTTTACTGACATTGAGGGAGAGCTTATTATGTTTACACCATGCCACTGAACTGTCTATCTCCTTCTTGCACTCTGTCTTGTTGTTTGAGATTCGACCCACTACAGTGATTTCATCAGCAAATTTGTAAATGGAGTTAAAGCTGAATTTGGCCACGCAGTCATGCGTGAATAAGTAGTATCGTAAGGAGCTGAGGACACTGTCTCCTGCAGCACTAGTGTTGTTGATTCTTGTGAGGAGGTGTTGTCGCCTGTCCTTACTGATTGTGGTCTGCGGATCAGGAAGTCAACGATCCAGTGGGAGCAGGGTCCTGGGTCTCGGAGTTTGGAGGTGGATTTGATTGGAATCATGATATTGCAAACGGGGCTGAAATCAATAAATAGGAGTCTGACTTAGGTGTCTTTGTTATCCAAATGTTCCATCAATGAATGAAGGGCCAGGGAAATAGCATCTGCCTTGACCTATAATGATGAGAGGTGGATTGTAGTAGATCAAGGCAGTCTGGGAGGGTTGAGTTCATGTGTGCCATTACTAACCTCTCGAAGCACTTCATAGTGATGGATGTCAGAGCCACCAGGCGATAGACATCAAGGCACGCTGCCTGATTTTTCTTTGGCACCAGAATGATAGTGACCTTAAGACAAAGGAGCAGAAATTAGGCCATTCAGCCCATCGGGTCTGCTCCACTATTGGATCATGGCTGCTAAGTTTCTCAAACGCATTCTCCCGCTTTCTCCCATAACTCTTGATCCTCTTGATCTTCAAGAACCTATCTATCTCAGTCTCAAATATACTCAATGACCTGGTCTCCACAGCCTTCTGTGGCAATGAATTCCATAGATCCACTACTCTCTGGCTGAAGATGTTTCGCCTTATCTCTGTTCTAAAAAAATCTTTCCTTTACTCTCAGACTATGACATCGGGTCCTAGTCTCTCCTACCAATGGAAAAATCTTCCCAACATCTACTCTGTCCAGCCCATTCAGTATTCTGTATGTTTCAATTAGATGCCCCCTTATCCTTCTAAACTCAACTGAATACAGACCCAGAGTCCTCAAACATTCCTCATATGTAGAGCTACTCATTACTACGACCATTCTCGTGAACCTCCTCTGCTCCAAGGCCAGTACGTCCTTCCTGAGGTACGGGGCACAAAACTGCACAATGCTCAAAATATGGTCTGACCAGAGCCTTATAGAGCCTCTTTTCTATTCAAGTCCTCTCAAAATAAATGCCATCATTGCATTTGTCTTACTAACTACTGATTCAATGGCAAGTTTACTTTTAGAGAATCCTGGACTCCCAAGTCTCTTTGCACTTCAGATTTCTGAATTTTCTCCCCATTTAGAAAATAGTCCATGCCTCTATTCTTCCCAACAAAGTTCATGACCTCACACTTTCCCACATTGTACTCTATCTGCCACTTTGCCCACTCTCCTAACTTGTCCAAATCCTTCTTCAGCCTTCTCAATGCTACCTGTCCCTCTACCTATCTTTGTGTCATCTGCAAACTTAGCCAGAATGCCCTCAATTCCTTCATCTAGATCATTAATATAAAGTAAAAAGTTGTGGTCTCAACACTGAGCCTTGCGGAACAGCACTTGTCACCGGCTGCCATCCTGAGAAGGACCCTTTTATCCCCACTCTCTGCTTTCTGAGAGACAGCCAAGCTTCTATCCATTCTAGCACCTTGTCTCTAACACCATGGGCCCTTATCGTACTCAATAGCCTCCTGTTTCTGAGAGACAGCCAAGTTTCTATCCATACTAGCACCTTGTCTCTAACACCATGGGCCATTATCGTACTCAATAGCCTCCTGTATGGCACTTTGTCAAAGGCCTTCTTGAAGTCCAGGTAGATAACATCCATTGGCTCTACTTAGTCTAATTAGCTATTACTTCGTCAAAGAATTCTAGAAGATTTGTCAGGTATGACTTTGCTGACTTTGCCCTAGTTTACCGTACACTTCCAAGTATTCGGAAATCTCATCCTTCACAATGGATTCCTGGATCTTACCCACGACCAAGGTTAGGCTAATCGGTCTGTAATTTTTCATCTTTTGCCTTACTCTCTTTTTACATACGTTAGCAATTTTCCAGTCCTCTGGGATCCTCCCTGATTCTAGTGATTCCTGAAAGATCATCACTAACGCCTCCACTATCTCTTCAGCTATCTCCCTTAGATCTCTGGGGTGTAGTCCAGCTGGTCCAGGTGATTTATCCACTTTCAGGCCATCCAGTTTTTCTAGTGGTCTTCTTGAACCAGTGGGGAACCACAGATCGGAATAACGAGGGGTTAAAGATGTCTGTGAATACTCCCGCCAGCTGGTCTGCAAAGGATCTGAGTCCGTAGTGGGGAACTCCATCTGGGCTGGTCCATCCATGGGTTCACTCTCAAGAAAGCTGATGTGATGTCTGCAGCGGTGACTGTCTGTACAGGTGCAATATGTGGCTGTCAGGGCAGGTGACATCATTTCACTGGCATTCTGTTCAAAATGAGCACAGAATGCATTGGGGAGGGATGCATTATTGTCAGTAATTCTACTCTGCTTCACTTTGTAGCCTGTTATATCATGTCAGCCTTTCCACAGTCAACATGTGTTCATGTGGTTAGTCTGGGACTCTAGTCTAGTCTGGTATTCTCTGTTGGTGTCCCTGATGGCTTTGTGAAGATTGTATATAGATTTTCTGTGTAGGTCAGGATCACCTGTCCTGAACGCCTCGGTCCTGGAGTTCAGTAGGGAGTGGATCTCCCATTTCATCCGTGGTTTTTGATTAGGGAACATACAGAGTAACGTCTTTGGGACACAGACCACTACACACTTAATGATGAAGTCTGTGACGGCAGTGGCACACACATTTAGGTTGGCCGCTGAGTTCTTGAATATGGCCCAGTCGACTGACTCTCAGCAGCCACATAAGGATGCTGCTTAGAAGCTCAAATTTAGGGAATTGGGTGAACGTTCCATGCTTAAAAAAAATCACAAACTGCATACCACTGATCTTCCAAGACCCTCAATCTTCTGTCTCTCTCAAGCTAGAAGCCGACTGTCAGAACCAAGGTTGGCACCTTTGGTTTCAGTATGTGTCTGAAACTCTGCTATCCAATGAGTAATTTGCCTTGTGAATTTTCTCCATCATGCTACAACATCATATTTCCTCTGTTACATTACAAGTGTCAATGTTAATAACTGCAGATCAAAAGCAAAGAATTCATCGCACCTGCACTTTCCAGATTTCACATTCATAAAACAGTAAAATTGTCACAACTTAAAAATGTAAGGAATGCATGCATCAAACATGAGGTAACTCGATCTATAAATATGCAATAAGGTGTTGCAAAGAACCAGATGACCCAATAAAAGAGATGAGAACAGAACAAATTGTGTTGAATATTTACTGCGGTACGTTCAGTTGTTATCACGGTCTAAAAAAAGCATTTATTACTGGCAATGAGTTGTAACAAAAATACATATTATAAATTATAGAACTTAAAGGGCAATGATTAAACTCTCCTGTAAAATAGCACTATCCCTTTTTCTCTGTTTAAAGATGTGTCTATTTAAATCAAACTGTTCAAAGTCACATGACACCAGGTGAACCTGATGAAGGAGCTGTGCTTCAAAAGCTTTTGATTTCAATTAAATCTGTTGGATTATAATGTGGTTGTCATGTGACTTTTGACCTTCTCCATCTCAGTCCAACGTCATACATCAACCTGAGCATAGAGTTCACAAACAATCACTTTCAGCTGAAAACACCTGAGAGGACAACAAGCTCCCCATTCTTAGCTTGAATTCCTGGCAGGCATAATTTTCAGAACTTCTGGATATTTCTATGTTTGCCAATAAGCCATTAACAGCCATTTATAATGTGTGCCAAGGCTTGCTGTTTGTAAACCTGCACTTCCAATTGATAATTGTTGCACATAAATGAAAAATAATTGAGAACAGCTCTAATTTTGGATAAAAGCCAATACCTGTCCACCATCTACAAGGCATAAGTCAGGAGTGTGATGGAACACTTCCCACTTGCCTGGATGATTGCAGCTCCAACAACACTCAAGCTTGATACCATGCAGGTCAAGACAGGCTGGTAGATTGGCACAACATCTACACACATCCAGTCCCTCCAACACTGACACTCAGTGGTAGTAGGGTGTACTGCAGTTTCTCTCACCACCACCTTCTCAACAGTTATGAGGGGCAAGCAATAAATGCTGGCCCAACCAGCAACACCCACATTACATGGGTGAATAAAGAAAAACTAAAATACTGCATTTAATACTATTCATAGAACCATTTGATTGTGAAGGAACGATACTACATTCATGATTAGTTTAAGTTTTATTTCTTGGTTTTAGTTATTTAAGAAATACTCCTTGAAACATAAGCAGTAAGCATGAACAGCAGCATACCCATAATATGTGCAGACATTAATTTATAGTTATAAATGTAGCTCATACATGACTTTAATACCACTAGATTTGCCTATTCTAACGTACATCTAGCTGGCTTCCGATGCATAATTCTTTGAAAACTTGATCACCCAAAAGCATCTCCATACATTCTTCACATGTGTACATAGAGTGTTAGTCAAAGAGTTATACAGCATGGAAAGAGACCCTTCGGTCTGACTCGTCCATTCTGATCAGATATCCTAAACTGATTTGTCAGCTTTTGGCTTATATCCTTCTAAACCCTTCCTATTCATGTATCCATCCAGACACCTTTTAAATGTTGTGATTGTACCCCCTCCACCACTTCCTCTGGTAGCTCATTCCATACATGCACCTCTACATGAAAATGTTGTCCCATGGGTCCCTTTTAAATCTTTCCCTTCTCAACTTAAATGGGAAAGACCTTGTCTATTTACCCTATGCATGCCCCTCATGATTTTGTCAACCCCAATAATGTCACCCCTCAGCTCCAGGGAGAAAAGCCCCAGCCTACTTAGCCTCTCCCTGTAGCTCCAACCCTACAATTTCAGCAACATCCACATCAGTCTTTTCTGAACCTTATCAAGTTTAACAACATCTTCCCTACAACAGGGTGACCAGAAATGAAGGCAGTATTCTAAAATTAGCCAACCCAATGCCCTGTACAGACACAATATGGCATCCATGCCAAATGCCCTCTTCAACCACCCTGTCCAACTGCAGGTCCACTTTCAAGAAACTATTCACCTACACTCCTAGTTCCCCTTGTTAGACAACACTGCCCAGTGCCCTACCATTAATTGTATATGTCCTGGCCTGATTTGCCTTACCAAAGTGCAATACCTCACATTTATCTAATTTTAACTCCATCTGCCACGCCTCAGTCCATTGGCCCATCTGATCAAGGTTATCTTTCAGAACACTTCCCACTCTTGTCTTAGAATGACCTCTCCTCTTCAACATAGCCCTACTCTGCTCCTGTCTTCAGCTATTGCTGAAACCCACCTCCTTGCTTTATTATCTGTATTTGACTAATTCAGTGAACTGTTTTCAGGCATAAACCTGAGGCCATTCATGTTAACCATGTCCTAATGTTCACCAAATCCTGTTCCCTCATCATTGAGACTCATATATATTGGTTCCTGGTTAATCAGCAGTCCAATTTTAATAAATGTCTCACCCTAGTCTTCAGAAACGTCTGTAGCCTTGCAATTCAATATGGCTGTAATTTCCTTCGGCTGCACATTCTTCCAAGATATAATTTTTTCTCTAACAACAGCTCCTTGATCCAAATTATTAACCACTACATTATTACCTAAAAGTCTGAAAGTTTCTTCATCCAACTCTTCACTTCCCTATCTCTCTTTCTTATTTTAAGTCATAGCCTAAAACATAAGTACTAGGAGCAGGAGTAGGCCATCTGGCCCTTCGAGCCCTTCATGGCTGATCTTTTCATGGACTCAGCTCCACTTACCAGCCCACTGACCATAATCCTTAATTTCTGTTCATAAATCTATCTGTCTTTATCCTAAACACATTCAATGAGGTAGCCTCAACTACTGGTTAGCACTGCTGCCTCACAGCGCCAGAGACCCGGGTTCAATTCCCGCCTCAGGCGACTGACTGTGTGGAGTTTGCACATTCTCCCCGTGTCTGCGTGGGTTTCCTCCGGGCGCTCCGGTTTCCTCCCACAGTCCTAAAGATGTGCAGGTCAGGTGAATTGGCCATGCTAAATTGCCCGTAGTGTTAGGTAAGGGGTAGATGTAGGTGTATGGGTGGGTTGCGCTTCGGAGGGGCGGTGTGGACTTGTTGGGCCGAAGGGCCTGTTTCCACACTGTAAGTAATCTAATCTAATCTAATCTAATCTACTTCACTGGGCAGGGAATTCCAGAGATTCATAATCCTTTGGGTGAAGAGGTTCTCCTCAACTCAGTTCTAAATCTGCTCCCTTTTATTTTGAGGCTGTACCCCTAGTTCTAGTTTCACTTGCCAATGTAAACAACCTCCCTGCTTCTATCTTACCTATTCCCTTCATAATTTTACATGTTTCGGTAAGACCGCCCCCCCCCCCCCCCCACCTCATTAAATTCCAATGGCTATAGTCCCAGTGTACTCTATCTCTCGTCATAAGCCAACCCTTTCAACTTTGGAATCAACCTAGTGAACCTCCTCTACACCCTTTCCAGTGCCAGTACATTCTTTCTCAAGTGAGGAGACCAAATCAACCTCTTTGATCAAGATTTTGATAACAGAATCCATTGTTATATCAGAAGGAACGATATTGTTTATTGATTTAGTGTTAATTATGAAGAAAATATTAGCATGCTTATTTTTCAGGAACCAGCTCAAATTACTTATTTCCATGCATTTGGTTGTATCTTATATAAATTACTTTCCAAATGCTTGAAGCTAAGTTATCCTTGCATCAAGATATTCTCTGGCCAGCAGCATTCCAAGAGGAATTGTAATTTATTAAATATTTGCAGATATTCTGATCCATTTAATGATTGCATTCATACCATCTATTCCTTTAACTCACACTGAGAAAAGATAAGAATAAACCTATTCACAGTGGTGGCCAAATCCCACATTACCTAATTTTGATTTTTTTTTAATGAGTAAATCTTCCATAATAGGTGTAACAACATAATATTTTGATAATGCACTGCATTGAAACTGTTCTAACTTATCTGCCTTCCATTTTGCAACTTAACAGGAGACCTAAAGGCTTAGGAAAAATGTCCTTAATTATTCCACTAAATAATTATCAAACTCATTGTATGCTTAAGCTGTCAAGGAAACAGTAGTTCAAATCTAGTTATAATGAGTTTCATAATACCTTTCTACCGGTGATATTTGTCATTTTCACTCATTAAAACTGCAAGCAGAACCATTTTTTTTATGAAACCAGTGCTCTGTCCATTTACCAGCCAAAGCAACAGTGAAACCACAATGATATAATCACCAACTCAGTGCATCAGTTAATCATGGATCTTTCTGGATTGAATTATCGATAATGTTGAACACAGCTGTTGGTTGTGAAAGTGCAGCCTTGCATATCACTCTGGATTTTGTTTTGTTGAGCACTAAGTAAGAAGATACCATTTCTAAAGGCTTGCATTGACATTTTGAAGTATTTCCTTTCAGCATTGTCACTTTCAAAGACCAAGTGCTTCAAATTGATGAGGACTGGGCGGATGAGCTCGTGGAAGCATTTAGATGTGTGAATTTGGGGGTTTCTGACTGGAGCTACACTACTTAATGAATGTCGATGGTAATATTGTCTTATTGTTGCAGGATGTGACACATACATACTATTGTTGAAAAGCATGGACTTGTACCCCACTAACTGCATTCAGTGATGTATGCATGAAATTTGCAACTAGAATGTCTGGATTCAGTTTATTTCTCCCCCACTCAATAGTGAAATACTTATGGCCAGATTTTCAAATGGTGGCAGAGGTAGAACTGGATGATGCTGGGCAGGAGAGCACCTTGCCAGTTTGCCAATGTCTTCACATCTTCTGGCTATTTTATTGGAAGATGGATCAGAGGCCCACAAGTTGCCTATCTGCAAGTGGCAGGTATATTGAAGCAACTCGAGTCATGTTAATATGCTTCTCTTGAACATATTGGAATTTTCCAGTCAGCAGCACCTCCCCATCGTGGCCAAAATGTAATTGGTGTTAGGAGGCGACTTCCAGAATTGTTAAATTCTCCCCACTTCCCTGCCAATGTGGGAACGTAGCCACAACTGTAACCACAGGCCATCTATGGGGGATTTACCCCTGCAGAATTGTGATCCTGTCGTAGAATCACAGAATCACTACCATGTGGAAACAGTCCATTCAGCCCATCATGTCACACCGACCCACTGAAGAGCATCTCATTCAAACCCATCACCCCACTCTATCCCCGTAACCTTGCATTTTTCCATGGCTAATCCACTTCTCCTGCATGTCTTTATACTGTGGAAGAAAGCCGGAGGAAACCCATGCAGACATTGGGAGAATGTGTGTACACCACACAGAAAGTCAATTGAGGCTGGAATCAAATCCGAGTTCCTGGTGCTGTGAGGCAACCATGCTAACCACTGAGCCATCATCTGTCACTGCTTTTACTTTCACAACTATCGGGTGGCATCTTCTTTCTGTGTCACTGGAATTTCAGTTCAAAGCAAAAATCCCATCCTGGCTTCAACTCTTTGATCCCTTATACATGCTGTGGTAGATGTGGCGAACTGAAAAATGCAAGAAGAGTGCTCATGCCATTGTTAACACTATCACCTTCCAGTCAGAAAATATTTCTTCAAATGCAAATTTCTGCAGAGGCTTGAGGCCACACTCTAATTACATAAAGATGTCCACTTTCTTACGAGAATATAAAAGATCCTCTGACAATATTTAGAGGAATAGGGACATTTTTACCAATGTCCTAGGGATTATTTATCCAGCAGCCATCATCATAATAAAACATATTATTCAGTCATCATTGCATTGTTGAGAACATTAGGTACATTTCCGAATTCTGGTTAAAATTTCAAGGTATTGAATGGGCTGCAAAGTGCCTTGTGTATCAGCCTAAAGCCATGAAAGGCACTATGTAAACCCCAACAATCTTAAGGGGTCTGTGGCACAGCGGTAGTGACCTTACCTCTGAGCAGGGAGATCTGGATTCACTTCCAATCTGCTGTGTGCCATAACACAAATCAACAGGTTGAATAAAACCTTTGATAGGTGGAATTTTTTTTTAGATGAACTTCCTTTCAAAATTTGTGGATTCTAAATGTTGTTTTCCTCCTTTTGTGGTCCAAGTGCTATTCTGCTTCTTTGCATCCCATGACTCAAAAGTAAACAATTTCATGCCTTAATCAATATTCCAGTTCACAGAAAACCCAAGAACTGTGCGTTTGCCACAGTCAGGGTAGTGAAAATAACTGCTTGGAAACACATCCAGTACAATCCCATCTAATTTTTACATCACAGCTGAAGCAATACTTCAGAAGTACCTTACTGCCTGTTGAGAACTTTAGAATGTCCTGAGGCTAAGAATGCTATTATAGAAATGTAAGTAATTTTCTTAATATGATTTAAACAGCAATTCCACCTGCAGTGATAAGATCATTAGAAGTAGGAACAGGAGGAGGCTATTGAGTGTTGAGTCTACTCCACCTTATAATTGGACCATTTCTGATCTGGCATACTTCATATACATTTCCTGCCCTTTTCCCCATAACTCTTGATTCCTTTCCTGCCTGATTATGGCTGATATAGGAAAGACTAGTGCTCTTGCTGCAATACCATCATCTGTACTCATCATAAAAACATTATTTATTTAAATGAGCATGAGGTCATTTAATTTCACTAAACACAATTAATGCCAACTGACAGCAACATGATAGTTTAAGGCCTAGCTTGAGGCATTAATAAACTTTACAAATTAAAGAATACTTAAGTGTTATATTTTCATTGCACTGAAACACTGCAAAGTAATTTATTTTAGTTAAGGCATTTAATGTACCAAATGAATTCATGTGCCATTTGATGCAAGTGATTTGTAGTTTATTCAGCAATGCAGGCAAAAGAGTATGAAATTAGTTACCTTATATTGCTACTTTCTGGATTAGGATACAAGTTCACCATATGTTGATTGCCTCATGGGTTTACGGATCTCAAGCTTGGTGGCCCTCTACAAAATGGAACCTCCAGTAAAACTCACCCTAATAAGCAATGTATACCACAGGAGCATCAAAACATGACTTGCTTTGTCATTGACATAACATGTAAATTGTCCACTAACATGTTTTCATGGATTTTGCTGTTTCTTTGGCTATGAATGCATTGTGAGATGGAGATGTGCTGTGGACCCAAATGTTCTGGATGCTGTGAGGTAATGTAGATTTAATAAGATAGAATCATAGTCACAGAGATGTACAACACAGAAACAGACCTTTCGATCTCACTCGTCCATGCCGACCAGATATACCAGCCCAATCTAGTCCCACCTGCAAAGGCTCATGCTTCGACTGGGGCTGCAATGCCATTATTTGTTGTCTAAATGGTGCACTCACTGTGTAGCTAATGGCTGAACTGTTGTAAAATTGTAGAACTCTGCACCTGATGTATAGGGAACAAAAAGGCCAACTAATGGTTGTTGGACATCTGTTGAAAATAGGAAGTGGTAGTAGGGGGAGGGAATAGGAAGAGAACAGAAATGGAGTGAATGCAAGACAAACCCTGAGGAAGGCTAAAAGGATAACAAGTACAAAAGTAGTAATTATGAGGAAAAACTTCACACCTTTTGCTGCAAGAATAATGCGGTTGTACAACTTTCAATTGCCCCTGTAAATTATTGTTGAAATACCATCATACTTTAATAATTTCTGCGTCAGATAAAGTCATACAATTTAGCAATATGGTATTTGCATTGTACTGGTGAACAGAGTCAGCATTGACTAGGGTGCCTGAGGCCCACGAAATGTTAATATGGCTCTGGGTCCTAGCTATAATGTAAAAGTATTGAATACATTTACAGGAGATTCAGTGTCGCTGGATGACTACATGTTAGAATTGCAGCACTTAGTGTTGTATGCTCCAACGTTTTTTCCTGTCTACTCTCTTATGTATCAGAATTTGGTATTTGCCTTGCTGTCAATATCGAGGAATCGTAAACTGACCAGTGCACGTCCATCTGTCTGCCAACGTGATGACTGGGAAATCTTTGATTTTCATTTTGTTTTGTCTATGTGATGTGGCTTTTATTAAAAAGGTCAGGATTGGTGGCTGCTACCAAATTGCTCTTTGAGAACTTTACCAGCATTGCTGTGGACCAGGAGCCACATGGAGGCCAGGGCAAGTAAGGATGACACGTGTCCTTCCCTAAAGCACTTGAGATCAGGTTTTTGTGACAATCAATAATAGTTTCAAGGTTGCCATTGCTAAAACTGGCTTTCAATTTGAGATGTCTTCTTTAACCAATGGAATATATTAATTAAATGTAAATGCCACCAGCTGCTATGGCAGGATTTAAAGCCCTTTCCCCATTCCAATAGAATGGGCTATACCATTCCATGAAAGTGAGTTCCAGAAATCAGTACTTAAGACAAAGTTGACAACAGCAGTGAATGGATTTATTATGGTACTGTATAGTTCTCAATTCCGATTATATTGTATCATTCTTTATGTAGTATGTTAGTTTGCATTAAGACAGGTAGATTTATAATGCAGGACAACACAAAGACTAGCAAGAATAAGGGAAAAAAGTAGAGGATTAGCTGCTAAGTGGTATTACAGTCATTACGACTTACTTAAAATTCTAATCATTTCAATTGGGAATTGTCACAGCAGTCCAGTAGGTGTATATAGTGACATTAAAATGAACTCCCCATCTGTCCATTCAGATGCATATATATATAAAACAAAACTCCTTGGCACTATTTCAAGAAGAGCTGAGAGCTTCTCCCCAATGGCCTGGACAAGACTTATCCCTCAGCCAATATCACTAAAACAGCTTAGCTGGTCAAGTGTTCATTTGCTGTTTGTGAAGACTTGCTTTTCTTCACTTCAAACAAATTCCTCATCAGCTGTACAGTGTTTATGGAGTACACAGATCATGGAAAGTGCTATGTGAAAGTTATGCAAGATTATTTCTGTGTCGTCTTGACCTCAAAAGGATTTGGAAGAATTGGGTTACCCAGCATGAGCTGCTGTTAAAAAAAAACAAAAATGAATATCACTATTAAATACTTAACACATTTTGATCTAATCAGAATATCGACACCTCACAATTACACTATTAATGAGAGCACAATCAGTTGATATCTTAGAATTGGTCTTTTAAGTTTGGCATTTCTTCAAGATGGCATTTAATTTGTATTGGCAGTCAGTGAGGTTTGCCAAAAGAATGTTATGATGCAGTCAAGCTTTCTTTCTTGAATTTGTTCCTTAACAGATAATTACATTCTTGAAGGAGAACCTCTTCAAACAAAGCTATTTCGGGATAGACTGAGCCTTGTTTAATATTGTGAAGGTTGTATCAATAATTTAATAATTTTATCCCGATTCCTAAAATTAAAATGATTCAGGATTGTGACAGTGCTAAAGGGTAGATTATTTAGTTTCCATCCCTGTCATAATCCCTTCATTTACTGTCCTTTTATGACACTGATACAAAGATTACCATATGGCAAAGCATTGACCTACAGTTGGGTTTATTCCTGACTCTGATTTTCTTTCAGCTGATTGCAGCATGTCGAAAGCCCATATCATTTGCTACCACTAGTCCTTGGCACAAGCTGTTTTAAAATGAAATAAGATAAAGTCACCATAGTCTTACCAGACCATAAGGCCACACTCTCATTAGAAAGAGATGTCTGGTGGTGGTTTAACTTGAGGGTCACCATGCCTCAACTGAGAGGAGAGATTGAGAAGGATATCCCTTCATGATAATATCAACCAGTAGAAGAATTGAACCCATGCTGTTAGCATTACACTCGACATTGCACACCAACCTTTCAGCTCACTGGCCCCCTATTGAAAGGAATAGATGTGCACCATTCTTGCATCTTGAGATAAGCAGAAACCAACTTAAGAAGCAAGTATTATGTTCTCAAGCAATACTCCAGATATTTGAGGTTGGATTCCAGGTTGATATTCCAAATCACTACTGAAGGAGAGCAAAGCTTTTAGAGGTATCCTCGTTTGGTGTGACAGAAACAGGAAACAAATTTCTTCTGTAACATTCCCAACCACATTGGCATATTTCTGGCTGATTGTCTTCTCATGAAGCCATTCATGCACCAGACATTTGCAGAGTTGACAGAATTTGATGTTCAGCAATCTCCAACACATCTTGACATCCAAGCTGTCATTTTGCCCTGTGCAGTTCTGGTTAATGCCCTCTCATAATCACTCCCATTATGTACAGAAATAACCCCCACTAGTATTATTGAAGGTCTATCTAGTCTATTTATGGGTAAGGTGCTTTTGACTTGCTTTTATTGGTATTGGAAATATGGTGATCTGTACTGTTGGAGGAATTTTGTGAATGCTTCTGATTTTTCAAAACTGGGGATGGATCTTGAAAGGGAAGTTAGAGGAGTTGTTTGACGTCTTGAGAATGTGATCTGCTTTGGAAATGGAACACAGGCAGTAGACATGGGCAATTGGTAACATTAAAAGCTCTCAAATGAAAGAAAAAATATAAAAAAAGAAATACATGTTTCTGCAAGATGTTGATCACTGAAATGTCCCCGTCCTGCAACTTGACTTGTTGCTTTATAGCAGGGTTAGGATACTTTGCCAGTGGCCATCAAAGACACTATCACCCAAAAATTTCTCCATAAGTGAATCCTTCCAGATGGGAGCAGGAAACATCAGTTTCTTACAGTTCATTATTCATTAAAGTATTAGGGTGATGACAAGACCTGGTAAAGGAGATGGGACTTTTCCTCTTCCCATGAACCAGAGAGAAGCTGAAGGTGAAAGCATGCGGATTTTGCAGGTGGGCACGGTTCTGAACATTGCAGGGTATTATCAGCTGCATGCCCACAGTAAGGAAATGTTCTGCACCTCATGGACAACTACCCTACAAACTTATTAACAAGAGACAAATGGTTGAAGCTTTTCTTATACTCATCAGGACGAGAATGCAAAAAGACCAAACCTTGAAACCACACTTTATTTATACAGCATGAGAAAAGATGCCAACTAGTTGGAACATATTTGGCTTAGCGATGCAGGAAGAACTGTTAAACCTCAAACCATTCACTTTCCCAATGCACGATGATAACTTTTGACTTTTTGTCTTTTTTTCAGCAAAGTTTAGTTCAGTGTTACCAAGTCAATATTTTACAAATGCTCAGTTGCAACCAGGACTAGCTGACCCTTTCTGGCTGATTGTCTTCTAATGAAGCCATTCATGCACCAGACGTTGGCAGAGTTGACAGAATTTGATGTTCAGCAGAATCCCTACAAGGTGCAAGCCAGCCATTTGGCCCACCAAGTCCACACTGACCCTCTGAAAGGACCCACCCAGATCCACTCCCCTACCCTGGGTAAATCCGGTGTATTCAGGTTATGAGGACGGGGTTGATTCTATACATATTTTGGACCAGTCAGGGCAGCTATTTTATTGCCACTGCTGCCATTTTCACCTGTATTGATGATCAACTGTGGGAAGATTTGCAAGAAGGCTGTAGCATTTGCTGACAGGCTGAGTAAAATTAATTAGTGATTATTCACCTGTAGCCAGCGAGCTGATGTATTTTTCTGATGCCTCTCCGCCTGTAATTCACTGTTAACTTGTTGTTCCATTCCCAAATTGTTTTTCATTAATAAGAGAAGAATTGTGTCTGCCAAGTGTGGTTTGTGGCTGTCAAGAGCAGGCTGCAGGAGTGGGACATTTCAGTGATCAACCTCTTGCAGAAACACATATTTCTTGTTTATATATTTTCGAGAGCAGTACAATTTTGGAACTAGTGCTGTTCTTTATGCAAAACAAAAATTACAACCTGAAGTCCTAATTAGTGCTTTACGAATCTAATCATGCAGCAGTTTCTCTGGGTTCATAATAACATTTGTCTTCTCCACATGGAGAATCATAAAATATTACTTTAGTGGATTTAGAATCCAAATAGGGAAATCACCAAATGCTAATTGCAGGTACAATAAATAATTTTCTAAAGCTAAAAAAAAAGCTTAAGGTGACTGAAATATGAAGGAGTGCAGATTTTGTTGCAGCTCCACAGAGCTCTGGTTAGATTTCATCCAGAACGCAGCATTCAGATCTGGCAGTGCAGTCTAGTTGACAGACAACACTGTCGATTCACCAGAGTTACAAGAGTTAAGCTATGAGGTCAGGCTACACAGTCCAATATTGTGTTTCTATGTGTAACGATGAAAGGGTGAATTAATCAAGACTGTCGATGAATATATTTGTGATAGCAAAATCCCATCACATCAGATGCCATGTTGAAATCTAGCAGGACTCTTGCACACTAATTCTAGATTTTATTCAGCAATTTGTGCCAGCCTGTGTTAATCTCTTGTGTAGTAAATCGAGTAGTTGAAGTTCTCAGCAACTGAAATATGAAATTGGTGACATGTGGAAAACACTCATTATAAATACTCGAAAGGGAAACATTCAACACCTGTGGACAATGTGCAAAGGATTGAGTGGCTCTTTCAAAGGGCCACCGTCAGGCAAATGGCTTCCCTCTGGGTTCCACAATTCTGTTTTTACTGCTCGTGAGCACTGAGGGATTTTTCCGTTTGCCTATGTGACAAGAGGTGCTGCATTGTAAAAAGTAGTTATTTTACCAAGCATTTTGAGATATTTTGACAATGCAACAAATGAACAAGGAATTCTTTTTCTCTAGTTATTAACTATGCTGATAATTTATGTGGTCCCGTGAATAGTTAATAGATGGTTATAATAAAAGGACTAGGAAATATGAATTGAATGAGCTCCATGTCTGGTAGAAGGATTTTAATTTGGATGAATGTGAATTGAAGGAAGTATGCCCTGCATGAGTGTCTCTGAAATATTGATAAACAAAAAGAATTAGAGTCTCATTACAAATCATCTGTTTGAGTATTTGGTTGTTATATAGCTGTTTTAAATCAGCAGGAGTCTTATCATGTGATTCAGGCTGGTAACTTTGATAGTGTGTAAGTCCCTTGGAATAACAAATTTAAAACATTCCTGCAATTTTGGACGTCCCAACATCAAAGATACAGCAATGGCTTGAAAGACATCATAGGAGAGTATCACGGTGGCTCAGTGGTTAGCATGGCTGCCTCACACTGCCAGATTCCCAGGTTCAATTCCAGCCTCGGGCTACTGTCTGTGTGGAGTTTGCACATTCTCCCTGTATCTGTGTGGGTTTCCTCCCACAGTCCAAAGATGTGCAGGTCAGGTGAATTGGCCATGCTAAATTGCCCATAATGTTAGGTGCATTAGTCAGAGGGAAATGGGTCTGGGTGGGTTACTCTTTGGAGGGTTGGTGTGGACTGATTGGGCCGAAGGGTCTGTTTCCGCACTGTAGGGAAGCTAATCTAATTATGTCAGCATATGCAGAAGAAGACATTAGAACAGAGCACGCTTTTACTTCTAAAACAACGGTCAGTGATTATCAGCTAGGGCTGGTAAAAGGGCATTGCCATTTCTTAACCTGGAGTCACACAGAGTTCATAATGTCATTTGGAGCAAGTGTTTGGAGGGGGAAATGGGCTATGTGGGAAGAAAAGGGTGAAGGATGTCTCAGTGAGAGACAACTGACGTTCAACATCTGCAACAGAATTGTTTAAGAATTAAATGATAAAAGTAAAGAATTTTTGTAACTCCAATGGCTTTAACTCTCATTTGTAGGAATCACACAGATTATAGTATTATCTTTCATTCAGAGGAACCACAAGATTATAGTTGGATAAAATATATCCATAAGAGCTTTCAACAATCAATCTCAAATTATCACTCAATAAATAGCAGTCAGTAAACATACTAGTTAATCCTTTGTTAAACAATTAAATGGCCAAAGTGATAGAGAAAATAATGCAAACTTAGGTTTAAGAAGTATTCGCAATCTCAAATGTACAATACAGAAATAATGGTACACAAAGTATCATTCTTACCTGAGGGCTCTGAAAACACTTCCAATCTTCAATAATATGGTGCCTCCCCCCCTTTGCCCACCTGGACACAGGTCTACCTGCCAGGGTGGGCTGCAGATGTAGAGCAAAGGTTGAATCCAAGTGACTCAAAGCCTCTGACCATTGCTACCTGTGTAGCAATATCTATGTGATATTTTTGAAGCATTCAACTTCTTTTTTACGTCAGAAATGTTGTTGGTTAATGAGGTATTTTTAAATGATAAATGAAATTAAAGTCATCTGGATTTGATTTTTTGAGGAATTGAGTACCATTTTAAATTTAAGAAAAAATCTGATCCGTGTCACTCCTTACCACAGAACGCTGTGGGAGCAGAGTCCCTGTGTGTATTTAGGGCTATGATAGATTCTTGGTCAGCCACGGAATCTGGGGTTATGGGGAAAGCACAGGAAAGTGGATGGAAGTAACGTCAGATCAGCTATGACCCAACTGACTGGTGAGGCAGGTTCAGGGGGCCAAATGATGTACCCTTGTTCTAATTTTTGTAAATCTTCAATGTTCAACAGATCTCAATATTGAAGTTGATTCTCTTCAATTTGTAGAAGGCCACTCTTTATTGTTTCACCAAACCAAAAGCAAACTTGAAAACCTGTTCTCCTTTCACCTCCTTTCTCAATGTTGTCCTTTCACTTCCTCTCACAATGCTGTCCTTTCACCTCCTTTCTCAATGTTGCCCTTTCACCTCCTCTCACAATGTTGTCCTTTCACCTCCTCTCACAATGTTGTCCTTTCACTTACTCTCACAATGTTGTCCTTTCACCTCCTTTCACAATGTTGTCCTTTCATCTCCTCTCACAATGTTGCCCTTTCACCTCCTTTCTCAATGTTGCCCTTTCACTTCCTCTCACAATGTTGTCCTTTCACCTCCTTTCACAATGTTGTCCTTTCATCTCCTCTCACAATGTTGTCCTTTCATCTCCTCTCACAATGTTGTCCTTTCATCTCCTCTCACAATGTTGCCCTTTCACTTCCTCTCACAATGTTGTCCTTTCACCTCCTTTCACAATGTTGCCCTTTCACCTCCTTTCACAATGTTCTCCTTTCACCTCTTCTCACAATGTTGTCCTTTCTCCTCCTCTCACAATAGAACATAGAAAAATACAGCGCAGTACAGGCCCTTTGGCCCTCGATGTTGCGCCGATCCAAGCCCACCTAACCTACACTAGCCCACTATCCTCCATATGCCTATCCAATGCCCGTTTAAATGCCCATAAAGAGGGAGAGTCCACCACTGCTACTGGCAGGGCATTCCATGAACTCACGACTCGCTGAGTAAAGAATCTACCCCTAACATCTGTCCTATACCTATCACCCCTTAATTTAAAGCTATGCCCCCTCGTAATAGCTGACTCCATATGTGGAAAAAGGTTCTCATGGTCAACCCTATCTAAACCCCTAATCACTTCCTCTCACAATGTTGTCCTTTCACTTCCTCTCACAATGTTGTCCTTTCACTTCCTCTCACAATGTTGTCCTTTCACTTCCTCTCACAATGTTGTCCTTTCACTTCCTCTCACAATGTTGTCCTTTCACTTCCTCTCACAATGTTGTCCTTTCACTTCCTCTCACAATGTTGTCCTTTCACTTCCTCTCACAATGTTGTCCTTTCACTTCCTCTCACAATGTTGTCCTTTCACTTCCTCTCACAATGTTGTCCTTTCACTTCCTCTCACAATGTTGTCCTTTCACTTCCTCTCACAATGTTGTCCTTTCACTTCCTCTCACAATGTTGTCCTTTCACTTCCTCTCACAATGTTGTCCTTTCACTTCCTCTCACAATGTTGTCCTTTCACTTCCTCTCACAATGTTGTCCTTTCACTTCCTCTCACAATGTTGTCCTTTCACTTCCTCTCACAATGTTGTCCTTTCACTTCCTCTCACAATGTTGTCCTTTCACTTCCTCTCACAATGTTGTCCTTTCACTTCCTCTCACAATGTTGTCCTTTCACTTCCTCTCACAATGTTGTCCTTTCACTTCCTCTCACAATGTTGTCCTTTCACTTCCTCTCACAATGTTGTCCTTTCACTTCCTCTCACAATGTTGTCCTTTCACTTCCTCTCACAATGTTGTCCTTTCACTTCCTCTCACAATGTTGTCCTTTCACTTCCTCTCACAATGTTGTCCTTTCACTTCCTCTCACAATGTTGTCCTTTCACTTCCTCTCACAATGTTGTCCTTTCACTTCCTCTCACAATGTTGTCCTTTCACTTCCTCTCACAATGTTGTCCTTTCACTTCCTCTCACAATGTTGTCCTTTCACTTCCTCTCACAATGTTGTCCTTTCACTTCCTCTCACAATGTTGTCCTTTCACTTCCTCTCACAATGTTGTCCTTTCACTTCCTCTCACAATGTTGTCCTTTCACTTCCTCTCACAATGTTGTCCTTTCACTTCCTCTCACAATGTTGTCCTTTCACTTCCTCTCACAATGTTGTCCTTTCACTTCCTCTCACAATGTTGTCCTTTCACTTCCTCTCACAATGTTGTCCTTTCACTTCCTCTCACAATGTTGTCCTTTCACTTCCTCTCACAATGTTGTCCTTTCACTTCCTCTCACAATGTTGTCCTTTCACTTCCTCTCACAATGTTGTCCTTTCACTTCCTCTCACAATGTTGTCCTTTCACTTCCTCTCACAATGTTGTCCTTTCACTTCCTCTCACAATGTTGTCCTTTCACTTCCTCTCACAATGTTGTCCTTTCACTTCCTCTCACAATGTTGTCCTTTCACTTCCTCTCACAATGTTGTCCTTTCACTTCCTCTCACAATGTTGTCCTTTCACTTCCTCTCACAATGTTGTCCTTTCACTTCCTCTCACAATGTTGTCCTTTCACTTCCTCTCACAATGTTGTCCTTTCACTTCCTCTCACAATGTTGTCCTTTCACTTCCTCTCACAATGTTGTCCTTTCACTTCCTCTCACAATGTTGTCCTTTCACTTCCTCTCACAATGTTGTCCTTTCACTTCCTCTCACAATGTTGTCCTTTCACTTCCTCTCACAATGTTGTCCTTTCACTTCCTCTCACAATGTTGTCCTTTCACTTCCTCTCACAATGTTGTCCTTTCACTTCCTCTCACAATGTTGTCCTTTCACTTCCTCTCACAATGTTGTCCTTTCACTTCCTCTCACAATGTTGTCCTTTCACTTCCTCTCACAATGTTGTCCTTTCACTTCCTCTCACAATGTTGTCCTTTCACTTCCTCTCACAATGTTGTCCTTTCACTTCCTCTCACAATGTTGTCCTTTCACTTCCTCTCACAATGTTGTCCTTTCACTTCCTCTCACAATGTTGTCCTTTCACTTCCTCTCACAATGTTGTCCTTTCACTTCCTCTCACAATGTTGTCCTTTCACTTCCTCTCACAATGTTGTCCTTTCACTTCCTCTCACAATGTTGTCCTTTCACTTCCTCTCACAATGTTGTCCTTTCACTTCCTCTCACAATGTTGTCCTTTCACTTCCTCTCACAATGTTGTCCTTTCACTTCCTCTCACAATGTTGTCCTTTCACTTCCTCTCACAATGTTGTCCTTTCACTTCCTCTCACAATGTTGTCCTTTCACTTCCTCTCACAATGTTGTCCTTTCACTTCCTCTCACAATGTTGTCCTTTCACTTCCTCTCACAATGTTGTCCTTTCACTTCCTCTCACAATGTTGTCCTTTCACTTCCTCTCACAATGTTGTCCTTTCACTTCCTCTCACAATGTTGTCCTTTCACTTCCTCTCACAATGTTGTCCTTTCACTTCCTCTCACAATGTTGTCCTTTCACTTCCTCTCACAATGTTGTCCTTTCACTTCCTCTCACAATGTTGTCCTTTCACTTCCTCTCACAATGTTGTCCTTTCACTTCCTCTCACAATGTTGTCCTTTCACTTCCTCTCACAATGTTGTCCTTTCACTTCCTCTCACAATGTTGTCCTTTCACTTCCTCTCACAATGTTGTCCTTTCACCTCCTCTCACAATGCTGTCCTTTCACTTCCTCTCACAATGTTGTCCTTTCACCTCCTCTCACATTGTTGTCCTTTCACTTCCTCTCACAATGTTGTCCTTTCACCACCTCTCACAATGTTCTCCTTTCACCTCCACTCACAATGCTGTCCTTTCACCTCCTCTCACAATGCTGTCCTTTCACCTCCTCTCACAATGCTGTCCTTTCACCTCCTCTCACAATGTTGTCCTTTCACCTCCTCTCACAATGCTGTCCTTTCACTTCCTCTCACAATGTTGTCCTTTCACCTCCTTTCACAATGCTGCCCTTTCACCTCCTCTCACAATGCTGTCCTTTCACATCCTCTCACAATGTTGTCCTTTCACTTCCTCTCACAATGTTCTCCTTTCACCTCCTCTCACAATGCTGTCCTTTCACCTCCTCTCACAATGCTGTCCTTTCGCCTCCTCTCACAATGCTGTCCTTTCACTTCCTCTCACAATGCTGTCCTTTCGCCTCCTCTCACAATGTTGTCCTTTCACTTCCTCTCACAATGTTCTCCTTTCACCTCCTCTCACAATGTTCTCCTTTCACACCTGGAGTACTATGCACAGTATTGGTGAATTTATTTAAGGAAGAATATAATTGAGGTAGAAGACGTTCAAGGGACATTTTCCAGATTAATACTTGGGTTGTCTTTTGAGGAATGGAGAGGCAGGCTTGGTTGTGTCAACTGGAGTTTAAAAGATTTAAGGGGTTACTTAGAACATAGAACACCGCTGTGCCTCTTTGGCCCTCAATGTTGTGCTGACCTGTGGAACAAATCTGAAGCCCATCTAATCTACACTTCTCTCCCATTCTCATCCAATTGCCTATCCATGGACCATTTAAATGCCCTTAAAGTTGGTGAGTCTACTACTGAAGCATCAATTGAAGCATATATGATTCTATGGTGTCTTGACCATTTAGATGTGAAGGATGTTTCCTCTTAAGGAAAAAAATCTAGAACTTGCGTTCACTGTTTAAAAGTTGTGGGGTGTTCATTTAAGACAAATGAAGCATTCTTTTTCTCTGGCACAGGATTGCAAATCTTTGGAACGGTTTTCCTGAGAAGGAGGTGAAAGGAAGGTCCTTGATAATTTTAAGGTAGAGGTAGATAGGGGTGAAAGATTATCAGGGGCTGGCAGGAATGTGGACTTGAGATTGCAATCAGATCATCCATAATCTTAGTGAGAGGCAGAGCAGGCTTGAGGGGCAGAGTGGCCTACCCCTGCTCCTAGATTGTATGTTATACACTGAGAATTCACCAGGTTAATACATACGTAGAATGTAGGGTTTTAAATATAGCCATCCAGCAACTCTTAAGTTACTGATCCAATCTGGATCTCTGTTATTGAGACTCCACACACTTCTGTTATTCCAGGTTTCACGATTTCATTCCAATTATTGCTGTTATCTGCAATACTGACCAAGCAGCAAGGTACTGGCACTGAATCTCACCAGCAGATGGCTTGAAACCAATTTCTCTTGATTAACCATTTTTTTAGAATTATGGTTCTTGCGAGAAACTATCAAAATTTATTCTCAATCGATGCAACATTCAGCACAAAAGGTGAAAAAGGCATTGCCTTGGTCGAGGTGAAAAAGGTAAAATTAGGTTCCAGCCATGTATTTTTTAACAGAGTACAAAAAGCATCGTTGTAAAATTCACTTACAGATTGTTTAACACCTGGGATTCAATTTCCAAAGGCAGAATTAACGTGAACTAATCTCTGTTTTTCAGTTTTTATTGGGCACATCTGATATGTGATTGGCTATGTTCCTTTCATTCTGAGTTTGACCCGTTCTCAGGTGAAAGCCACACCTTTGCTTCTTTGAGTAAGAATGGATCCAGGAGTAAGCTATTCAGCACCTTGTACATGTCCTGCCATTGAATTAGATTCTGACTGATGTGTATCCCTTACTTCAGTCCATTTACCATAACTCCACAATCTGTCAGCCGTGTCATGTCAGTCCTGGCTTTGCTGGTCAAACTCAAGGCTGAGTGAGAAGGTTGTGGTTCAAGTCCCATTTGAGAAACTTAAGCACAGAATTCCAGGTGGGCATCTGAAATTCCTCGCATTGTTTTCTGCCATTGCGCAGAACTCCATGGTCTGAAACCAGAAGCCAATGCATCTACATATCAAACAGCATTTGCACAGAGAACATAGAATACAGGAGTACAGTGAAAGGTTTTTACAATGGCTGCTTTTCATAGCACCATCTTAGGTACAAGTACCTACGTACAAATCTTGGATACAAAAGAAGATTAAAAGGAAAAATAGTAGCATTATTTACAATATCTAAAAAATAAGTTAGAAATAAGGCAGTTATAACAGAGTTAAAGGATGCACATTACAGTCTGGTAAAGAGTTTCAGCAAACAGCAGTTCAGCATGTGGTCTGACCATCAGCACCAGTCACAAGACCAACAACTGTCCCACTCCATTCCGGCCTCCAGTTCGCTACTCACCAGTACTCAGCTCAAACAAGACAAGTTGCTCTGTACAGGAACTCGGGACCACCCCCCGCCCACGTACCGCTCCAGGACTCTGGTTCCCCACCCCCACATACCGCTCCGGGACTCTGGTTCCCCACCCCCACGTACCACTCCAGGACTGCTGAAAAATAGAAAATATAGAAAAGAAACAAGAGGAGCTCCAGTTGGTGCATCCTCCTCGGCCGCTATCTTTCCAAACGTCAAGGTTGACATCCAATGAAGTACTGTCAAAGCTTTCAGATGTGATGTTAATTCAAAAGCTGATCTGCTTTCACGGCTGGACTCAAACGCATCTAAGTGCAGATTGTGGAGATGGCAGTCCTGGGAATGGGAAGACATTGAAGAAACCTGCTGCCTGCACCCAGATACTGCAGAATTTAAAGCCATTTTGAAGGAAGAAGAAATAATCACATTAGGAAGACATGGTAGAAGAAATTATGCTGAGTCAGAAATTTAATACAAAGCTCTGGATAAAGAATTCCTGACACAGATCTGTTGTTGGAATTGTTGATGAGTGTTTCTCAGATTTACAGCAATCCAAAGACTACTTAACTTTTGAAAAAAGCAATTCATGTTGTTCAAGCAGCAGAAGCCAAGAAGACTCCTAGAATTCCTCAGACAAGAAGGACAACCTTCATTCCTGATGAAGGGCTTATGCCCAAAACGTCGAGTTTCCTGCTCCTCAGATGCTGCCTGACCAGCTGTGTCTTTCCAACACCACACTCTCGAACCTTATCACAGGACAAAAATAGAATCTGTCCACTTTCTCAGATATAAGCACTTTAAACACACACTTGACAAGCCATCACAAAAGAGTAGGCAAGAAGGTAATCAGTGTCAGCACTGTGACACAGAAAAGCCTCCCAGTTATACGCAGTGCCCAGCTTTGACAAGGAACTGCTATGTCTATCAATCATAGGTGACCTCCAGAAGGTGTGCATGAGTTGGATGCTGTTTCAGAGCAGTAAAAAGCAAATAGTTACTCATACAAAGATGTTAATACAATAGAACCACCATTGTTGCATAAGATACCCCAG
The DNA here is from genome assembly GCF_004010195.1 of Chiloscyllium plagiosum. NCBI lineage: Eukaryota > Metazoa > Chordata > Chondrichthyes > Orectolobiformes > Hemiscylliidae > Chiloscyllium > Chiloscyllium plagiosum. The sequence continues at coordinate 19,518,678 of NC_057738.1, forward strand.
GAGTTTCTTGGGTATACCATTGCTGTCAGTATATAGTCTGGGTGCCTATCTATGTGTTAACTCATATAACATATACCAAAAGGTTTCTTGTTGACCTAAATGAAGTTTATTAATCAAGTTTACTAATGTTCTATTTAAATGGCTAGAACATCACAGACTTCCATGGGCTCTTACTGATGTTACTGTACTTTACAAGCATGTAACTGATGGTCTGAACACACTTTATACTGGAATGTCACATGTCAATGTCTTAAAAGTACATTGACTGTCTGGTCTGGAATCTATGCAACACCACAGACGTACGATTTTCCCTTTGTAAAAACAATTTAAGTCCATGAATGTCCCAGGGATTAAAATTGAAATTTGATAGACTAGGTTTTACCACCATCATCACACATCATAAAAACAAAACATTAGTAGGTCAGTCAGCATCTGTGAAAGAGAGAAACAGAGTTAACATCTCTGTTTGATGACCTTCTATTAGAAGTAGAACTACTATCAAGGGCCTGCCTCATATGAAATATATGCGCAGCAAATTAAACTCTCTATCAGATAGACATCATCAGGGAATCAGTCATCTTTTCCAGTGTTGAGGACTAAGAGCCACAGACGGATTGTCATATGATCCTTTTAAGTATGATTCATTCAGTCAACTTGAAATTTGTCTTTGAGAACTCCGAAATGGGCAGTGACTGACAATCTTAAAAAAGCTATTGCTGAGAAGCTGTCTTCTAACATTTCACAGAACTGATAATGCAACAGGGCCGTATTCTACCACAAATCTGCCAGTGCAATCTTGGGACATGCATTATTTATGAGTCCCGAGGTAACAAGAAATTACCCGAAATGTTTGATTTTTTTGGAATAGTGTCCAAGGATAGATTTAGAGTTATAATTTGCATGTCTGGACACGTTTTCACGGATGAGATTAATTTTATCCATTATACTTAATCTGTGTTATGGTCTACCTGCTGCTGGCTCACTTTCTGACTGATCCTCCTGGTCATTGCAAACTCTCTTCTTTTCCAATAGCTCTTTTCAGTCAAAAGATTTTAACACTTCTGAGATCATGTGACTATGTTGCTGATCGCCTAAAGAATATAGTGGCGTTCTGCCATTCTGTGCCCCTTGTTTCTGAACATCCCTTCACAAAATATGACTTGGAACATTCTGGCTGTAAAAGAATGTGAAGGAGCTTTGGGTATGAAAATGCAAGTTGTCAGTCTGTAAGTTATCTGCTAGGTTACACATTATAAATAATATCAATCTAGTGCATCTCTCCCTGTGCCACAAACAGAGACCAGAAAAATAAAAAACGGGTTCCAGGAAGAGATACTCTTGTTTGAGCTTTTTCATTGAATGTCTTTTATATTTCAAGATGTAAATATTATACAGCAGCAAAGCAGCATCCTGGATTGATATTGTGTGAAATTTGGGGGAAAATAGACCAAGGAGGAGAAAGAAGGCGGAAGATGAGGCGCTCTTCCTCCAGGCGTCATGTGGTCAGGGTCTGGCGATGGAGGAGGCCAAGGACCTGCATGTCCTTGGCGGAGTGGGAGGGGGAGTTACAAATTGATACAAAGGTGCCAAGGTGAAGCCAGCTTATGTATGAACTTTCTGTAGTAACTCACCAGCCCAATGAAACACCTAAGCTCCGGTACAGCCATGGGAGCTGGGGCACCTTTGATCACCCTTACTTTATCTTCCAACAGATGTAACCTGGTCTTGTCAAGTCTGGAGCCAAAGTAGTTCACTTAAGGTGTCTGGAACACATGTCCCTTCTTAGGCATATGCCCACCGCAGGGAAACATCCACGGACTATGTCGAAGTTCTCTAAGTGCTCCTTATTGGTCTTCCCAGTTATAAGCACATCGTCTAATTAAATGCCCTCGTGAAGTAGACCTTGAAAAATGTTCTTCATCATCTGCTGAAAAATTGCGTAGGCTGGTGGTACCCCAAATGGCAGTCTCAAATATTGGTACAAACCCTTATGGGTATTAATTGGACCGTGTTTCTGGGAATCCTCATCTAATTACAATTGCAGGTACGCATGACTCATGTCCAGCTTCTTGAAAGACAGCCCCCTGCCAGCTTTGCATATAAATCCTGTATACAAGGAATTAGATATTTATTTGGTTGTGAAAAGCAGTTTACCATTTGTTCAAAACCCCACAAAGGCAAACCAACTCATTGGGCTTCAAAATTGGTACAGCTGGTGCTGCCCAGCCCACAAACTGGACTGGTTTAATGGTTCCTGCACTTTCCAGCCTTCTGATTTCTGTTGTTACTTATGCCCAGAGGGCAAATGTCACAGGGTCACGCCTTGTGGAATCACAGAATTGCTTTGTGGTCAATGTGTAAGGTGGCCTTGGCTCCTTTAGTAGTCCTGAGACTTCCTGAAAAGCCTCTGAGTATTTAATTAGGATTTCACTCAGGCGGCCATTTTCTAGTCAAAAAATATTGATCCAATCTCGATGAATTTCTCTTAACTAATTTTGTCCCATCCAGCTTGGCCCAAGCCTTTTACTGCAATCAGTGGGAACTGCACCAGCTGCTTCTCATAAGAGACCGGAATGAAAGTTGGACCTTTAATCTGTAATGGTTCCCTGTATAGGTTCTCAATCTAAACGAGGTCTTGCGCAACCGTAAGGGTTGGAATCCAGATCAAATTTTATGAAAAACTGGTTCTGCGATCACAGAAATGCCCCAGCCCCCGAAGTATCAACCTCCATTAGAACTGAATGACCATTTACCCAGGTATTTATTTTGGTAGGTTCTGATTTGGGTGTTGCTAAGCAACTTAACTGCTCCAAACCAGATATAGGTAGACTTTCCAGGGTATGCATTCTCCTGGATATTGACCTATGAGTTATCTTACTCCATTTAGGTAAGTAGGACTTCAATGCTGTCTCAAGACCGCATACTGGTGGCAACTATAATGGTTGCCGGCCCAGATTCTGAACAAAATTTTAACCATTTGGTTGGGGCTTTCCTTTGTTTTGGGGTTTTACTGTAGGCTGACCTAGAGTCCCTCTGTTCAGGATATGTCCGGAGTGTGGCTGTGCAATTGCCTTCATTTCAAGTGGTGTTCTCCAAGCTCAGTCAGACTGGTGAGGGTATCCACCTTTAGCAGAATACTTTTCAACTTATATGCTCCACTGGTTGCATTTTATAAGGATATAGCCAGTTGTAGTGCCTGTTTGAGGTCTAATTGGGCTTCAGCTGGTAGGTGCTTTTGCAATGGTTAAACGATTAAAGGCATATATTAATCAGTCTCTCAGCATCTCATTAAGGATTAAACCAAAGCCACATGCCTTTGCCACTCATCTTAACCTCATCAAAAATCCCAATACAGATTCCCCTGGTTCTCGAATTGCCAAGTGAAAATGATAGCATCTCAGAATTAGAGGAGGGGGCGTCATAATATTCCCTAACTAAATCCATCCAGTCTTCAAAGGTCTTAATATCTGGTGCCTCAATGAAAGTTAGGCTCCTAATAAATGAAAAAGCTGTGGGTTCTCAATCTGTTAGGAGAGTTACTCATTGCTTTTTGTTTACCCCAATGCCAATTCCCTGGAAAAAGTATCATATTCAAAGTTTGTGAGAAGATTTGTAGCTCGGGTGCTCGTTGTTGTGGTTCTGTTCACCGAGCTGGGAATTTGTGTTGCAGACGTTTCGTCCCCTGTCTAGGCGACATCATCAGTGCTTGGAGCCTCCCATGAAGTGCTTTTTTTTTAGATTAGATTACTTACAGTGTGGAAACAGGCCCTTCGGGCCAACAAGTCCACACCGACCCGCCGAAGCGCAACCCACCCATACCCCTACATTTACCCCTTATTACCTAACACTAAGGGCAATTTAGCATGGCCAATTCACCTAACCTGCACATCTTTGGACTGTGGGAGGAAACCGGAGCACCCGGAGGAAACCCACGCAGACACGGGGAGAACGTGCAAACTCCACACAGTCAGTCGCCTGAGTCGGGAAATGAACCCTGTGAGGCTAACCACCGTGCTTCTGTGTTGTTTCCTCCGGCATTTATAGTGGTTTGTCTCTGCCGCTTCCGGTTGTCAATTCCAGCTGTCCACTGCAGTGGCCGGTATATTGGGTCCAGGTCGATGTGTTTGTTGATAGAATCTGTGGATGAGTGCCATGTCTCTAGGAATTCCCTGGCTGTTCTCTGTTTGGCTTGTCCTATAATAGTAGTGTTGTCCCTGTCGAACTCATGTTGCTTGTCATCTGTGTGTGTGGCTACTAAGGATAGCTGGTTGTGTTGTTTCGTGGCTAGTTGGTGTTCATGGATCCGTATACCGGCCCCTGCAGCGGACAGCTGGAACTGACAACCAGAAGTGGCAGAGAAAAAATGCTATAAATGCTGGAGGAAACAACACAGAAGCGCTTCACAGGAGGCTCCCAAGCACTGAGGATGTCACCTAGACAGGGGACGAAACGTCTGCAACACAAATTCCCAGCTCGGTGAACAGAACCACAACAAAGTATCACATTCTTTACACATACTTTGCCCAGTTCTTCAATGGGAGGGTCAAAGAAGTCAAGCTTCCCAAATAACAGCATGATGCCAGAAATGCCTATCCCAGCTCAAAAACAACAGTTGCAAATCATGTTTCTTCAGGAACGTGCTTTACTCTAGTTGCTACTGAAATAACTCCATAGAAGCCAGTGTCCTGTCACCAATTCATCCTTTTTTACATGCAGAAAGTCCATGGTTCGGCTCCATCAGAGCCAGCTGTCAATGTGTCAGAATGTCTGACACTCCTCTTTTTCTGTCAGCCAGGGCTCCCTTATTGGTCCAGCTTAACGACTGGTTCAATGAGGTATTAACATATTCAATGAGATCCACCTGGCTGACCTCATTGCAGTCGTTACACTGGGGAAAAGGAGTGAGTGGATAGGAGTGAACAGATTATAGATAGTAAGCCAGAGAAGAAGGGAAGCTAGATGAATGTTAGTGGAGACTACGAGTAATAGTATTTTTTGATTTTATTTTTAATTAGAGAAGGTGTGAGAAAATACTCATGTCACGTAGGCTCTATTTATGTGCCTGTATAAAATTCTACTGCCTTCTGCATAATTGGAGGATATTCATATTCCGGTGTACTTTTGTTTTTACAGTTACTGAGTTACCTCGAGACCCAACCATTTCACCATTTCTCCTGTTGGGTCTCCAACCTTGAAGCCACCATTATCTTGAGAACCTCTCTACTCATTCTCAACTTCCATTAAATCCTGTTCACCACTCATCTCTGTTCACGCTGACCTCCATTGACTTCTAGTATGACAACATGATAACTTAACAATTATGACAAAATAGATTTGTTAATATTAGGTTGCAGCTCTTCTTTGGTTTCACAGACTTCTTAATCCTAATTTCAAGCACATTCAAATGATGAGGGTGTGGAATGCCCCCCTGAACCTACAGTCCTACCTTCACTAGTAACAGTTTAAAAAAAACAGTATTACCTTAGTTTAAATCAACCTGTTCTGCTGTTTAATAAAAAGAACTATGAATGTGAAGATCTGAAACAAACACTGAATACTGGAGAAAAAAGTAGATCTGGCAAGGTCTGTGTAGAGAAATAATGTTTCAAGTCCAATATGACTTCTTTAGAACAGGAGAAGCTTCTATTATCTACTATTTGCAAAGTTTTAAGCTTGATTCAAGCAAATGAATACATTATGATTTTAAAAATCAAACCCAGAACAATGTTTCGTTTTTCATGGGTTAAAATAAAACTAACTGAGAGAACAGGCTAGATAAGATGATGTATACTGCACATTTTGCATCTAATTGCTTTGGTACTGCTTTGTAATCAGTCAATCTGTCATGTGATAATATTATCAGATTAGTGCTGCACAGTCGTTTAGTAATGCCTCATGTAAATGTCATGTAATGCTGGATGAGATGTTTGAAACACAGGCTACAAATCCTATGCAGGCTTGTGATTCAATTTTAATGTTACAATAGCTGGCATTTAATAGAATCTAATATGGCGAAGAACTCATTGAAACGGTTCTGGAATTTCATAGTTGGGGTATTTTGTGCATCTAATATATTAAAGGGCTGGGTAGAAATACAGCCATTTTATTGTCTCAAATGTTGCCAATACCAAAATGAGAATAAAGTTAGTTGCAACCTAATATTAACAAATTTATTTTAGGTCATAATTGTTAAATTATCATGTTGTATTCGATTAGATCCCTATGGTGTGGAAACAGGCCCTTCGGCCCAACAAGTCCACATCGACCCTCGAAAAAGCAACCCATCCCCCTACATTTACCCCTGACTAATGCAACTAACACTACGGGCAATTTAGCATGGCCATTTCGCCTATCCTGCATATCTTTGGACTGTGGGAGGAAACCCAAACACAACCCACGCAGACACTGGGAGAATGTGCAATCTCCACACAGGCATGGAATCACAGCACCATGGGACCCTGGTGCTGTGAGGCAGCAGTGCTTACCACTGAGCCACCATGCCGCCCGATTGGACAGATGTTATCATACCAGAAGCCAGTGGAAGTCAGTGTGAACAGAGGTGAGTGGTGAACAGGATTTAATGGAAGTTGAGAATGAGTAGAGAGGCTCTCAAGATTATGGTGGCTTCAAGGTTGAAAACCCAACAGCAGAAATGGTGAAATAGTTGCAATTGTCTAGCACCTTCCACAACCACAGGTTGACCTAAAATATTCCACAGCCAATTAGGTACTTATTGAAGCAGTGTGCTTGTAGTAATTCTGCAGCCATTTTGCGAAATCCCACAGACTAATGAAGTAAATGACGAGGTAATCTGTTTTAATACTTCTTGTTGAAGGATAAATATTAGTCCATAATACTGAGATAACAATCTTGCTGTTCTTCAAAATCACACAACGGGATCCTTTCTGTGAATGGACAGACGAAACGTGAATTTAAATATGATCCAAATGATGCAATTCATCTGTGGAGCACTCCCTCATTACTCTAGTGAAGCATCAGTCTCGATTAAGTGTTCAGATCTCTTGAGTGGGCCTTAAACCCACAGCTTCTGATTCAGTAGTGAGAGCACTATCACCGATCAAAGCCTGACATTTAAAAGACTGTAGGAATTCTGTCATAGTGGGAATATATGCTGGAATCTTCAGGACAAATTCTCTTTTCGTTGTCTTGTTTTGTCTTCTCTGTTTCTATGCCACAGAACTGGAATCCAGCTCTGAGAGAACTTATAACCTGTTTTTTTTTTAAATGAGAGAAATGTTAATGATGGTTGAAATTTAGAAACTGAAGAGAAACAGATGTACTGGTGATTTTTGTCTCAATTTTCTTGGCTTCCTAAGTTCCTTTGCTTTGGTAACTTACAGTTTTTTGGTGACAATTAACAATGTATGACTCAGATTCATTTCGAATTCTCCATGGCCATTGCCTCCAAGGCCTTATAGTAAGAACATGAAAAGCACAGGAATTTGTATATTTCCCTTAGAAATAAATGCACATATGCTTAAGGGGAGGGTAGCCGGGATAAAACATCACTATTCTGCAGTGTATGAAAATGCATTCAGGATAAAATGTACTCTGCACCAAAAGGTTAACCCTTTTGAGTATTTAGTGACTTTAAAATATATCTCAGTAATAATACTGGAAGGAGAACCCTATGAAAATGACTTGATATTAATTTGTTCATCGAAACAAAACAATACATTTTCTAAATAACAAGACTAAGTGAAGAATATCAGTTGAGGGTGGTTCAAAGCAGGAAGCATAATTTAATAAAGAATGTACAAGAAGCTTCTTTAAGGTTTTGGGCAGGCAGTATGATGATAAACTAAAACAAAAAAAAATTATTGACACTGAAGATTTGAAACAAAGTTCTGGAGAGACTCAGCAAGTCTGGCAGTATCTATGGAGAGGAAATCTTCACTGAACTCAACATTAACTCTGTTTCCCTCCCCACAGATGCTGCCAGACATGTTGAGCTTTTTGAATGCTTTCTGATTTTGTTCAGAATGGCAATTGAGCCTGAAGCTAGACTGCTGGCACATGTATTTTTCAGATAAACAGAAATGGAGCTTGAGAGGGCAAACGTTAGGGTGTGAGCTTTTGTCTTCATGATGTGCTCCCAGTACAGAGAGCTCTGATTACGTCCATTTTGAATGTGGAATGATGGGTCAAATAATATATTCAATGAGCTAACATGCCTGACTTCTGATACTGACATGGACTTAAAGAGAAGAAAATGAAATGACTCATTCAAAGCATTAGAAAATATCAACTAAATGCTAAAATAAAATGTGCTTACCACTGTTATGCAGTAACATCACGACATTGGAGAAGGTACTTTTAAAGCAGCCAAACCTTGTGGGTGGCAGTATGATTTTCAGACAGCATCTGCTCTGGCTCACTGTAAATGCTTTTGCTTCTGTATTAAAAGGTAGTGATTTCAAGTTCCAATTTAGAGGTTTGAGCAGATATTCTAAGTTGAGTGACCTCCCTCACTCACCCCAGGATAGTCCTGTGGAGTGCTGTACTGTTGGAGATGTCTTCTTATGGAAAGACTTAAAACTGAGGACACAACTGCCCTTCAGATGAACAAACAAGATAACGCACTATTTAGGAGAAGAGAACAAGAAAGGAGTATCAGGTTGGGCCATCTGAACATTGTCTGATAAAATTCCAACCTGTTCCATCGTTCTGCCTGGTTTCCTGTCTGCAGGGTGAATTTTGAGCTATACATTTCACCCAGCTAGAATCATGCTGAAACTATTAATTATCATATGGAAACTCATTGGAAAAAAGAATTTCTTGTAGTATTGTTGTAGATTCTGTTGCATTTTCTACCTGCCATATAACCCTTGTTAATATTCAGTTGGCAGAATCTTACAGGGGTTTGAATAACATTGACTTTGGTGAGATTTGTGGCAGAATCAGATGAAAAGTCCAACAAGGCTTGTCTTGACTATGGGAGCATCTTTCTCCATCTTTTATGTCTTTGACAAGTGGCAAAGCATGTTTCTCAATAGGTAGCATCAAGTTTCTATTGAAGTGTGATTATTGCTTTTTAAATGCTTTGTTAATGGCTCAACTCACCTCGTTAACCTTCAGTTTCCTTCCTTATCAAATGCACCAGACTTCAAGAAAACACGACATGGCAAAGTGACTGAAAACCTGGCGAATTCAGCTTGCTGTTTGCTCTGAAAGACCTGTATGTTGGACAACGTGTACCAGTAACACAGGTCACACTCACCCCACATTCACAAACATTGGTATCTGATATGAGCCAGCTTCTAACAATTATCAAGAGACATCTCCAATCCACTACACTGTTCCACTGGTAAATATTGTTGTAATGCTGTAGGCAAGGACACTGTGCATTCAGCAATTCACCCAGCTCATGGCCTGGACCAGGTTGCATCACCATGCTCTTCACTCACTGTCATAGCACTCACTCATTCTGAGCCTTACTGGATGCTCACAGCATCCCTCCCTCATATTGCCTTGCCTTTGCCCCACAGCCAGTGATACTAGGCTCATATTACTTGCGTCTTACTTTTTCATTAACAGCAGACACAATGGAAGGAAGTTTATCAAGGCCATAAGGAAGCCTCAGTCAAGCCTTTGGTTGTAAGGGTCATAGCACAGCAAGTCAAGGGCAGCCTTTCTTACCAGTCCAGAGGCTTGGACTTAGTCAGTCATGAGAGATGATCAGAGTCAGTATGCTTTCCAAATAAGTGTTGAGGAACTGATTGTTGGGCAACTCAGCACCCTTTTTGAGTCTGTCTGCATTTGGCGAACTGTTTTCCTCCTTGAATGGGAGAGAGGTAGGTGTTAATGGAATTGCAAGTGGATGGCATTGCTGTTAATCTTGGTACAAGTGGGAGGTGTTCCAACTGGGAGAGTAGACAGCACAGAGGGCAAAGCTGAAAATGTGTTGCTGGAAAAGCGCAGCAGGTCAGGCAGCATCCAAAGAGCAGGAGAATTGATGTTTCGGGCATAAGCCTTTCTTTCGGCTCATGCCTGAAACCTCGACTCTCCTGCTCCAGGGATGCTGCCTGACCTGCTGCACTATTCCAGCAACACATTTTCAGCTCTGATCTCCAGCATCTGCAGTCCTCACTTTCTCCTAGCACAGAGGGCACTCAGGGTTAGCGATATTGAGGCTGGGGTGAGTGACAGTGAGTGTGGGAAGATGGTGCAGGCAACTGTGAGCAGGGTAGAGCCTGAACCATGGAGGGAGATGGTTGCAGTGGCATAGTGTGAAATATCTGAGGAAATGTGGTGTCACTTGTGCTGGTGGAGTCATTGACCTTCTCCCTATAATGTTAAACATTCTTCCTGTTGGACCCAGATAGCTACCTCAGACTCGGTTCGCATGGTGTCATGTTGTGGCCCCTTCCACTGCTCCTGGGGGGATGGAGAAGACCTGCTTCTACATCACCATATACAGCAGAAACTCCAAGTTCGTGGCTGCAAAGTGGAGCACCAATTTCCTTCTATCTGCCACGTCCATGGTAACATCAGGGACTGTACAGCATAGCTCCAGGCTGACAGTGCTTGTTTGGGTGCACAATGAGCTTTTAAAGACAGCGTGGGTGCAGGAGATGCTGGTGAATTCTGTAAACTCTGGATGGGAAGATTGAACCCAAATTGGTAATGAGGTACATCATAGGGGAGTGCTTGGAGCTAATGAGACAAGTTTGATATCCACGGTGAGGGAACTCACTCAGCCTTGAGGCAGAAATTACTTTGAGAAAACTCAACGCAACATGTGTTTGACAAAAACACATGCAACCAGTTACTGTGCAAATGGTGAATGTCAATATCTCTACCACTGACTGAGCTGAGTCTTACATTTTTCTTGGCTAAGTGTTAGTTTCACTAGGTTTTATGGAGTGTTTCTCTCTGCATATACTAGTCAGTTCTTTCAATCTTTCTTCCCAAACTCGCCTCACTAACTACTGACACTACTCCTCTGGTGCTTCGGTCTCGCATGATTCTCACGCCTCCTTGCCACCGCTGTTCCTGGAACAACTCATCAGTGACATTGTTGGGGCAAGGGATCCCAGAATTGACTGGCATCCGTAGCCCAGACACCATCTTTAAGGGGTCATTGTGCATCCTGGAAGGCACTGTTCATCCGGCCTTGCCCTGCACAGTTCTTGACATTTGTCCAGAACATGTCAGAGAAAGGAATGTCAGTGCCCCGTTTTAGCGGCAGGGATCGAGAGGTTCTGCAGAATGGAGTGGTACAGAGGAGTGATGTCATTTCTTGCAGGAGAAGCAGAGAAAGTTACGACACCAGACCATGCCAGCCTGGTGAGAGGTTGCCATCCAGACCAGCATGCTCTCAGCTGTCTGGTGGAGAGCCCAGCAGTGTCGGAAGGTGGTCAGTGACCTTCTCCACTCTTCCAGCAGAAGTGTCACCACCTTTTCTCAGAGATCTCATGCTCGCCGTCTCTGCGACACTACCCATCTCCCACCAAGGTTCTTGACCATTTGACTAAGGACTGCTGACAACTTTGAAATGTCTGTCTGTGTTAAATGGAGTGACAACACAGAAAACTGTGAGCCTGGCAACTCAAGCTGAAGAGTCAGGTACAAAAGTGCAAGGCAATGCACAGCAAGGATGCTGTGAGAATTCAGGTAGGATCAAATTGAGTGAGCCCTAAGAGAACAAGCAAACAGTCCAGAGATACAACCTGGTGTAGTCTACAAGCTGGGAGTGTGCCCCTGAGCACAAAGTGTCCTTGCTGAGGTATTACAGTAGTAGTGACTGTGGTAACACAAGGTACAGGTTTGAAGCACAGCATGTACAATCAGTGGTGCCATGAAGGTTCTTGGAGGCTGGCACATGTTGGATGGCAATCTCTGTTATCATGGGGTTCATGTGGCTGATGACCATGGAGTATTCTCTGACATGATGGTGCCGAGTGTTCAACATGGAGGTCCATTGAAGCAAGCCGTGATTTAAGCCACCAGATGCTCTTGGCATCAGTTTTGCTCAGTGGGATTGTAAGAACTGAAAGCTGCATATTAATGAAGATGGATGTGCAGTTAATAGGATTGTTAACAACCAATAAGCTTCCTTGATAGTCAACTCAGGGAGAATCTCACCTTGCCGCCTGGCAGCTACGTAAAAGATGCAGTGAGTTGCTTCAACAAATCTCTCGTATGATTGTACCACATTTCTCACATAATACACAATGTGCAGGCCCCTTGTTGAATAATGGGCAAGACCTGCATCTATCTCTGACTAGAGTCTATGTCTTATGATACCCCTTACTCATTTTGTCAAGTTACTGCGGTGAAAGTAACAAATTTAGTGAAGCAAAACAGCAGGTGGTGTAACACATGGCTCTCCTTCCAACAGCAGGGTGTCAGTATGTTAATATCAACTTAGTTTTGTTACAATACACATTAGCACCCTTTCTAATTGTGGTGTGTTGGTGTTATGCAGTTACATTCTAAATGGTTGCTTGCTGCTACCCAGTTAGAGCAAAAGATAGAAGGAGCTCATCCCACTAGCAAGCCCTTTGTTTTGATTTTTCTGCAATATCTCATAGTTGGTGGGTTCCCCTGGACTGCAACCCAGGCCAATTCTAAGAATGATAGCAAAGCTCTTGCATGGTCTCAATGTTATTTCAAGGACACAGAGGGACTGCAGAAGTTGTAAAAAAGATTCAAAAGGATGAAGCCAGTCCTGAGAGGCAATGCCAATTAGGGATGTTTGAACAGAATGTTCAATAAGGGCTAATTATATCCTGGCTCCGAGAATAGCTACTAGGACGGTAACAAAGAGGTAGAGATGCAAGATCAGCAATTGTAACTCGGGCAAGATAAACAAAATTCCTTCTTGCATAGAATGCTAGATCCGTAAAACAAAACAAAAACAGAACCTTATCTTATTTCAGGTGAGAGTGAGGACTGCAGATGCTGGAGATTAGAGTTGAGAGTGTGGTGCTGGAAAAGCACAGCAAGTCAGGCAGCATCTGAGGAGCAGAGAAAATCGACATTTTGTTCCTGATGAAGGGATTTTGCTGCAAATATCAATTTTCTTGCTCCTCGGATGCTCCCTGATTTTCTCTTAGTTCAGTCAACCAGGGGAGCAAGGAAGGATTTCAATAATTCTGTGATGACAGAGGTGTCCACAATTACACAGCTATCATGCATCACTGAGCTTGACGGAGATCTTCAATCGTGCAAGACGTTGATGTTGCCCTCCCGTGTGAAGTCATGAGCATTGACGTTTCAGGAAAGGAGAAGGGTACCCCATCGAGCCACAGCAGAAGCCAATCGCATGCTACATCTCTTTACGTCATGCACACAGATCATTAACACAACCCCGAGACGTTTAGAGAAAAATAAACCTCAAAAATGGCCCATCAGGATGACATTGAATAACTTGTAAGTAGTTAACAAAAAGCTGTCAGGGAAAAGGATGTACTTTTGTCGATGTTATAAAGTGAAAGTTGAGCCTCCCACCCTGAGAACTAAAACCACAACATCGAAAGAGGAGCGCCTCGCCTTATAAATTTGAAAAGAGGTGTGAAAAGTGATGTAACCTGCTTTTCAGAAACTTCCAGTGGTTTAATAAAATAAACCCCTGACACTCTCTTTAAAATCAACAAGTAACAATTTATTTATCTAACTCTAACAGTGAACAGTGTTACTAAACTATTAACCAACCGAATAAAAACCCTTCTAAGTATCAACTATTTCTGAATAAAACAGAATTGTAATGGTATGCTGTTCCAATAAATGCAAGTCCCACTCATGTAATAAAATAGAATTTAGTCTGTCAAAATTATAGCCAGGTTACAGGTCTTCTGGAATGTTCTGTGCCTTCTCTGCTGATTCTTTTGTCAGAATGCCTTCTTTGTCATTGGTACCATTAAAATGTAGGTGGTGCTTTGTCTAATACATAGATAACTGTGCAAGCCAATTTCTCTCTCTCGAGCTGATGGCGGTTAGTTCTATCAGATGGCAGTTAGCTTTGGGGTCTCTGTACAACTGCCCCCTTCTTTTATACCCTTGATGACAAATCAATGTTTCTTACAATAGAATTGGTCCTATGATGTCAAAACTGTCAGACTTAAATTTAATGGGATTTTTGTATCTTAGTGCCTGGTTCAAATTGACTGGCTAAAATTAAAAGCCTGTTTTCTTGGTAAAAACTGCTACTTGGCCTGCTAACTATAAGGCCTTTTGAAACAAATGTTTGAGTTCAGGCTCTTTGTGTACCTGCACAGAAAAAGCACCATCTTTTACAAGGGACCATGCATAGTTCCAAATACTCCGACACAGCCGCATCTGCTCCTAGGATGAGAGATTCCACTCCAGGACATCCCAGGTGTCCTCGTAATTCAAAGACTGTAATTTTTCCCTCCTGTGATTTATAAAGTCCTCAACTGCATTTCCTCCATTTCCTACACCTCTGCCCTCAAATCCCAACACCTCAATAAGGATAGAGTCCTCCTGGTCCTCACATACCACTCCACCAATCTTCAAATCCAACGTATCATCCTCTGCCATTTTCGCCACCTGCAGTTGGACCCCACCACCAAACAGATATTTCCTTCTCCACCCATATTTGCTTTCCATAGGGACTGTTCACTCCACAATTCCCTCGTCAGGCCCACACTCCCCTCCAAACTCTCCTCCACACCTGGCATCTTTAGTTGCCACCACAGGAAGTGCAACACCTGCCCCTACACCTCCCATCTCACCTCTCTCCAAGGCCTCAATCAATCATTCCAAATCCGGCAGAGATTCACCTTCACCTCTTCCACCTGGTCTACTTCATCCGTTGCTCCTGATGGTGTCTCCTTTACATCGGAGAGACAAAGCACAGATTCAGGGACTAGTTCACAGAGCATCTGCACTCTGTACGCTCCAATCAAAACCACCTTCTGGTTACCCCCCCACTCCCTTGGTGACCTGCTCATCTGGGACTCTTCTACTGCCAAAATAACGCCACACAAACTGAAGGAACAGCACCTCATATTCCACCTCATGCCCAATGGCCTTAACATAAAGTTCACCAGCTTCAAAATCTCCCCAACCTCAACCTTATCCCATTTCCAGCCTTCCCTGTGCTCCCCACCTCCTTGACCGGACCTAACCTGTACATTTTCCTTCTCACCTATCTGCTCCACCCTTCTCACTGACCAATCACAGTAACCCCCGACCTGCATCTACCTATCACCATCCCACCTATCTTTCCCGCAGCCCCACACCCTTCCCTCTATTTATCCCGTCCCCTGTTCTGATGAAGGGCCCCAGCCTGAAACATCAACTTTCCCACTCCTCCAATGCTGACTGACCAGCTCCATTTTTTATCAACTCTGACTTCCAGCATCTGCACTCCTTACTATCTCCATGCATTCACTTTCCCTATTTTACAATTCTAACTTCGTGCCTTCCAACCTACAATTACTCTACGCAACTTCGCAACATTCTATCATATGTTGAAAGAACTACTGGGGTTCCTGAAACCTTCAGGATTCCATACTGAATTCAGTAATTATAGCATCTGAAAACCTTCTTTCATATCCTTTACCCACTTTCACACCCCAGGCCTCATCATCATATGGCTGCTTTTAGCATAGCCAACCTATTCTCACCCAGTTACGGTCCCTATTATCAGCCTTTCTCCTTCTCTAGTTGACCATTACCCATCCCTTTGTTTGCCTAGCTGCTGTTCTCTTCCTCTCTCTCTCGCTTTCTCTCTCTCTCTCTCTCTCTCTCTGGGCTCCATCTCCACCTTTTGCAAAATCCTTTACCCCCCACACCCTGTTTTCAGCATGTAAACCACATTTTCCTGGCTAAGGGTCACTGGACTTGAAACATTGACTCTGCTTTCTTTCCACAGAAGCTGCCAGTCCTGCTGAATTTCTCCAGCCAGTTCTGCTTTTGTTACTTAAATATAGCGACTGGGAGATCAGGTGGTAGAGCTTTGAGAAGCACAGAATGCTTTGTCAGAGTTTTGATTTAAAAATGTGAAAGAACTTGAAAAGATCAATGTTCAACAGGAATTGTGATGGTCTAACTACCACAAGGAGACAGCTCACCTAAAACCCTCACAATAACACCCAGTCAATTGAATCAAGGCTTGGAGGCTAAAAAGGAAAATCTTATAGTAGTCAGAAATTCTCAATGGGGATAGCCAGTATTCTCACATAATTGATACAATAAAGAGTTACATTGATGGTAGAGAAAGTATCTCACTCACAGAAATGTTCAGATTTCCAAGATCATGATAAACAATTAGCTGAAGCAAATTATCTCTCCCAATTAAAGAGAAATTATCCAATGTCTAAAAACTAATTTGCAGTAGGTAAAGAACAAAAGAGTTCACAGAATATTATCGCAAGGTTCTTGTTTTTTGCTGAAGTGGCAATCACCTGCAGAAGGAAGAGGATCTTCGAATCGCGTGTGGAAGACATCCTGACTACAAACCAGTGCTGTAGAGGAATGTCCTATCGATGTGATATGGATGTGTGGCTCCTCTCCACTGATGATGTACATCTACTTCTTGGTTTTAATTCTAGACATGTCCTTGTCCATAAAGAAGTAGCCAACCTACTCAATCCATGCATTCATTCTCCGAAACTAGAACAAACAATACACCCTTCAAGAGAGCTGAAAATATTATTAGAAATTAATACCTGAAGCCAAAGATACTTTACTCTTTTTGAAAATAGAATAACAATGTTAGATGTTCAGACTTAAAAGTTATTGGTAAAACTACTATGGAGAAGATGTAGAGTAAGTTAATTATATCCTTGCTCCAAGAATAGCAAGAGATGCTATGTCATTGTGACATCAAATCAATTGGAATTAGAGCCTGTGTCTGTAAAACTGCAGAACTATGTCCTTTCTTTATCAGACCTCATAAATAGCTAGAAAAATAATGGTTTTTTTAAAGTTCACTATACCTCTCCTGAAAGGCTGGAGATGTTTTCTTTAGAAAAGTATAGACTGAACAGTGACTCGATAGAGATCTCTAAAATTATGAAATGATATGGCAAAGTGGACATGGGAATGATTTCAGTTGTGGAACTGACCAACCAGGTGTGCATGTAAGAAACAAATAAATTCAAAATGGAATTCAAGGGAAACCTTTCCATGTAGACAGTGATTAGAATATGTGACTTGATATAACAAGGCAAATTGAGGCAAATGGCATATGTATTTACAAGATGAAGTTAGGTAAATACATGGGGAGAAAAGAATGGAAGGTTATGTTGATTAGTTTAGATAAGGAGGTTGAAGGAGTCTTGTGGAACATAAGCACTGATGCGAATTGGTTGGATTGAATGGCATGTTTTTATTCTGTGCAAGTTTACATATTTTTGGTTACAACTGAACATGCCCAGCCATATTTTTAATCGAAAACAAAAATAACCATAGAATTATCGTTATGTCAGGTTTTACTTGTGTTGTGTCGACTCGCAGCCTGCGTTGACGACAGGTACACAAGCCTTTCTCCAAAATGCTTGGGACCAGCTATTTCTCAGAATTCAGAATTTTATGAATTTCAGAATAAGTGACAGTTTGATGGTGAAATTTTTAAAAATCTTCCCGGAGGAGCAGACTCACTGAGTAAAATGGGCCTTGAGACAGAATTAAGGCCTGCTTGTGCTGGGGCACGCCCCCAAGGCATCTGAGTGACACGCATCAAGTGGGTGTGGACTTGGGTTAATTGTTTGCACGCCAGACAACCTTGTTAATGAGAAAAAAACCTTCAGACTTTGGAGCTTTACGGATTTCAGGATTTCGGATAAAGGGTTGTCTACCTGTACTAACCTGTATTTGACCAGTGATAGACTTCAGTATTGCTTCACAGTATGTACTGTTTTGGGTATCAAAGTCAGTGCTATTTCCATTGAATTTCAATACTGGCAACTACTTAGCATAATTTTCTAATACAGCTTAACACGCCCATAAAGGAAGCATAGCCTGTGTCTGTGTAGCATTTTCAATGCAGTGAAATATCCCTAAACTCTTCACAGGAGCATTACCATACAACAATTACACACTGAACCACAGTTATTGCCGTGATAACTCAGGAAGCCCACCTGGAAAGGAATATAATTTACTGTTGAACACCAAAATAGAACCAATACTTGTGGCATATGTGAGCTACTCCCAGCCTGGGACAGATAGTTTATATTTTTAATCAACTTGTTCAGATGCAATGTGACATACCTCTGGAGCAGATGGGTCTCCTGGCTCAGAGATAGCGATACTACCACTGCACCACAAGCGCTCCCTACACCACAATCAATCTGTACAGCCATGTTACCTCTGGAGCAAGTGGGACTTGAACCCAGCTCTTCCAGTTCAGAGGTAAGGGCATCACACCATGCCATATGAGCCCTTACTGGATTACAAGTCCAGTTATATTACCAATTCACCACTACCAACAGATAGTTTATAAATATATTCTAATCAACCTGTTCAGAGATATTACGGTAACCTCTGGATAAGGTGGAATTTGAACCCAAATCTTCTCATACAGAGGTAGAGACCCTACCACTATGCCATAAGAGCCATCAATAAATAGTTTATTATATATCAACCTGTTCAAAGATGTTCTTATACACCTTTGGAACAGGTGGGATTTGAACCCAAATCTCCTGGCTCAGAGATAGGGACACTACCACTGCACCACAAGAACCCTAACAGTTAGTTTACTTCTTATGTTATTGCACACAACTAGCTTTCCCATCACCAAATCATTGTGGCTTTTATTTGATTTTTTTTTAAACTATCAACTGCTACCAGTAAATCACCTGTGTATCCAATTCAAAGTTGACATACAAAGCCCTTTACAGGCAATGCAAACCATCAAAGTGAGGGAGGGATAGGAAGAGCGGGAAATGACTAAATCAGAATAGTTTGGAGGGGGAAATAAAGCACCATATTCCCACCCCCCAGTGCCCACCTCTCTCTAAAGGTATCAAGAGCATTGATGGACAGCATATTGTCCCTCTCCAAGGACACCCAGGCACATAGTTGGCAGCCAAGACTGGCTCTATAGTCCACTGTCTGGAACTGTTAACAGCTGACTTGGCCAGGCCCAGCAGTAGACCCACGAGAAAGTCCTCTGATTTGCCCATACCCCACTGAGCCAGATGCCCTAAGTTCTGGAGCATAGGGCTGAAGTGAAACCACAAGCACAAGTGGTCTTATCAAATAACTAAAAAGTGGGTGCAGTGGTCCATAACCAATATATCAATGGTCCACAGATTCCACAGTGTCATAAAGTAAACAGTTGGGCTGGGTGTTGGTGAACCACGACAATCTGCGATAATATGGGACTGCTCTATGCCGCACCCTCCACCCAGGTCCCCAGTGGAAAATGGAAAAATTTGTGCTTGGAGACCTCTCCACTGGGGTTCATTTGTGTCTGCTTTATTTTCTTTTTATATCCAGAAATGTTATCACACCACCAAATCACCGTGACATGTTTTATTTTGGTTTTCACTATTAATCACCACCAGTGATCAACCATGCAGCCAATTCGAAGTTTACGTGGAAAGCCCATTATGAGCAATGTAACCGATTAAAAGTGAGGACAGGGAAGGATGTAGGGTGGGCAGGATCCTTATGTCCTCCTTTCAGTTGGATGCAACACCAGAATAACACCCAGATGTGTAAACAGATTGCCAATCAAAGATAAGAGGCCCCATGCCTTTTCATGTGATACCGATCTTTACTTTTTCTCAGGCCATAGCTTTGCTGAAAGTTTCCCTTGATACTGTTACCCTACCACCTGCTCTGATGAAAAATCTGAACATCAAACTTTACTGGCATAATTGAATGTAAAGACAAGCATTTAGCGAGCATGAGTTCAATCAATTTGATCTACATTATAATTTTTATCACTTAAATGTGACAGTAACATAAATACACCAAAGTTATCACTTATCACTTCCTTCCCTGGACCAGGTGTTCTTTTGACTTTGAGCTCTCCTAGCCTTTCAAGTTTTTATCTATTTCTATTCGGTCCAATTCCTCAACTACTTCTCTGTTGTGACATTAACATCATTATCTTATTCAACATCCACAAACGAAGCTGCATCAGAACATTATTTCAATGAGCCAACACACACTGCAGCACAGAGGAACTACGCAGAGCAGAGGAAAATCACCTATACCGTGTATTCAAAAAGAATGGGTACCCAATGAACGCAGTCTGCCGTTTTCTCAGCAACAAACCCAAACAAGCAGACAAAACACGTCCGGAAACCCTAGCCACTCTCCCCTACATTAAAGACAGCTCAGAAATGACTGCCAGACTACTCAGACCCCTTGGCATCATGGTAGCCCACCAACATACTAAAACAGCAGCTAATGAACTTGAAGGACCCTATACAGACAACAAGCAAAACTAATGTCATTTACAATATACTGTGCAAGGACTGTAACAAACACTACATTGGACAAACAGGCCAAAAATTAGCCAGCAGGATTCACGAACACCAACCAGCCACAAAAAGACATGAACCCCTCTCACTAGTGTCCTCACATACGAATGAGGAAAGACACCACTTCAACTGGGACAACACATCCATCCTAGGACAAGCCAAACAAAGACACGCACGAGAATTCCTAGATGCATGGCATTCCAATTGGAACTCTATCAAGAAGCACATCACATTAAACCCCATCTACCACCCCCTGAGAAAAGGAACAGGAAGTGACTTCACCACAAAAAAATGACATCACCGTAAGAAATGGCATCACCAACCCAAAGAAACCCAAGCATATAAATAGAAAGCAGGAATTATCAGTTGTGCTTCACCTGAGGCCCACTGAAGATGTTACATAGTAGGATGACGAAACGTCTGGAAATGAACCTTTCCAGCTCAGCGAGCAAACCTACATCCAGAACCTCAACCTGAGCTACAAATCTTCTCAAAACTCGCTATTATCTTATTCACTAAAGATTGATTGGAATTATTTCTTTAGTATCGCAAACATATCCTATGCTTCCGCAAAGTTGTTTTTTTCTTTATGATCGTAATATGGTTGTGCTTCCATCCACTATCCAATTATTATTCATATATTTATAAATGACTTTGGATTCTCTTTTATGTTATCCATTAATCTTGTCTCTCTCATTATCATATTTTAATTGATCTAATAGTTGATTTATCCACACTTGCTTTATTTTTCAGTAAAAGCATAAGTTTAATCACTTTATTTCTGTTTAAATTCTGAAGTCTAATTCCTCTTATGTATTCTGTGGGCTCTGATTATAAATATCGGCCCACATATTCCACTAGGAGGACAGACTTTCAAATATCCTGATGAGTTTCAGGATCTTGACAATACCAGGCGGTTGAAGCGAGTTGGAGGTTAGGGAGGAATGAGAACACTGTCAGGGAGTGAGGAAGAGGGGAGAATACTGTTGGAGTGAGGGAGGGAGGCAAAACCAGTTGGCAAGTGAGGGGTTAGTGGGTAAACACTGTCAGGAATGAGTGAGAGAAGAAGAAGAACACTGTCAAATATCTGTGCTGAGGCTAACATTGGAAGGTACAAAGGCCCTTCTGTGAAGCAGCAAGTGGACAGTTGCAGGTACACTCAGTGTCAGGTGCATCCTCCCCAGTGTTGTTTGGAAGATGTGGGCCCAATGACTTTGTTTTCAATCATAAGGCCTACCCTCACGTTTCCTCTATTCTGCAATGTCTGAGTGCATTGCCATCACTTCAGTTTCAGCTGAAAACATTAATTCCTCCAAGTTTGAAAAGCTGTTGATTTCAAGCTGTTTCAAGACTAAAAGAACATAATCCAAGTTGAAGTTCTCATGCAGTACCGAGAGTGGGTGTTATCTTTAAATGAGATTTTATGCTGAGGTCTGTTGGTTAATGTAGATCTTAAAGAGATCCCATGAAGGAAAACTAGGAGCTCCTGCAGTTGTTTTAGCCAGTAATCAAAATCAGAGCCTTTCACATGCAACTTCTCCACAACAGGTAGCTGGTCACAATTATAACCGATAACTCTATCCATATGATGCAAGTCCTTGTTTTAAAAAAAATTCTCAAGGTCAGGTTCGTAGGAGAGTAGTCTGACACAGAACAAACGACCAAGAGGCGAGACTGCTAGAATATGGGCATTTTATTCCCCGCAGTGTCGCACAACGGGTCTGGCTTATACTCACTCTACATGTTACAAAAACTGGGAGCCGTCAGTTCTCGTAGAGCGGTTGCCAACAACCCACGCTCGGCGGTTAAACGTAACCCCGGAGCAGACTCACCGAACTGGAGACTTTTCCAGCTGATATACTCCCTTCCAGATATAAACATTCATGTGAACAGCAGAGCAAGGCTAAAAAACACATTCCATTCTGGTTACATACAGATAAGAAGATTCACACGGGACTAAGCAACACCTCCATTCCGGTTAGATTCACACATGTATTGGGACATAATTTTTAACCGTTTCACCACATTCCACTGCTTGGAATTTTACACCACAGTCCTGCAGGTGTGATACTTGGCCTTCCAACGTATTAATCAAACCACCATTCATGTCTGCTGTGAAGTACTTCCCAACTGTTCACCAAGGCAGGATACTATACCAAGTTGATTAGTGTTAACCCAGAGAGAGGGCCTCACCAAGCTGAAATTTACATTAAAAACTGTAGGTAACAGATTTTGATTAAGGGACTAAGTAAAATGTTTCCACCTGTAGGAAAGTTGTGTGAGAAACGAAGCTCACTCACTTCAATAATTTCAGTCTGAGACAAGATCTGAACCAATCAGTATGTTTACTATACGCTTGCAAGCGTGGTGTCTAAAATAGACACGCAGAGTTTAGTAAGTACATATCTTATATTGGATTCACTACTCCAAACCCGGTGCCCATTACTATTGTTTATCTCCTGCCTTATCCGGCCTTGTGCATAACAAAGTATAAGTTTTACTTGGCCATTTCACCACATCCTGCTGTTGCCCATTGTTAGTTATATCCTTCTTCACTGCCAACTATTTCCCCTACTTGTGACATTTCCTCCCACTCCTCACCATATTGAACCTTATGACCTTTTATTTGGGGTTTGTTTTTTGTTTTTGCAGAAGTGGGAAACAGATGCTTATAACTACTATTTGTACAAATATGTCTGGCTTAACCTACATCCTCACAGCACCTTATCTATTTGTCTGTAACATCTACCATTGTTTGCAGGCACGTTTCATTCTTGTATGCACATTTTAGCTAATACAAAAACAATTATATATTTCCTTCACGTAGTTTTCATTCTTGTTGACTCAGCTCTTGGTTGAAACAATTATACACTGGTGTGAGTTCATTTACCTTGCATAAGTAATTATGATTGCAGAAGTAACACTACTTTACCTATATCCCACAATTGATAACAGGAGACACATAAGTAAAATAATTGAAGCAAGGGGAGTGTGAGAAGAGGATATTGTAGTACATGCTTCAAGTTCTAATTTACTGAATACCCATTTAACCATTTTTTAAGTTAATTTGTGAAATGTGGGCATCACTGACTAGGCCAGCAATTATTGCCCCTCAAGAGTCAACCACCTTGCTATGGATTTGGAGTCATACATTGGCCAGATAAGACTGGCAGACTTTTATCGCTAAAGGACATGAATGAACCAGGCAGGTTCTTATTACCAGAGTTGAGAGTGTGGTGCTGGAAAAGCACAGCAGGTCAGGCAGCATCTGAGGAGCAGGAAAATCAACGTTTCGGGCCAGAGCCTTTCATCAGGAATGAGGCTTAATTCCTGATGAAGGGCTCTGGCCTGAAACATTGATTCTCCAGCTCCTCAGATGCTGCCTGACCTGCTGTGCTTTTCCAGCACCACATTCTCGACTCTGATTTCCAGCATCTGCAGACCTCACTTTCTCCTAGGTTCTTATGACCATTAATAATGGCTAAGTGACTGATTTTTTAAAAATTGAATTCAAATTTCTCAACAGCCATAATGGGATTTGGACCCATATCTCCTGAATGTTACCTCGGAAGTTCTTTTTCTTTATTCACTTGTGGGATGTGGTCATCTCTGGTTGGCCCAGCATTTATTGCCCATCCCTAATTACCCTTGAGAGGATAGGACTGAGCTGACTTCTGAACTGTTGCCATCCATGCACTGTAAGTTGACCCACAATGCCATTAAAGAGGGAATTCCAGGATTTTGACCCAGCTACAATGAAGGATAGGTGATAGATGTCCAAGTCAGGATGGTGAGTGGCTTGGAGGGGAATTTGCAGGTCATTTTGTTCCCTTGTATCTTCTTCCCTTATCTTTCTAGATGGAAGTAGGGGGTTGTGGGTTTGAAATAAGGCTCTTTAGTGAATTTCTACAGTGCATCTTGTACATATTGCTACTACTGACTGTCACTGGTGGAGAATGTTTGTGGATATGAAGCCAATCAAGTGGGCTGCTTTTTCCTGGATGGTGTCAAGTTTCTTGAATGTTGTTGAAGCTACACTCATTGTGGCAAGTGGGAAGTATTCCCTGACCCCTGACCTGTGACTTCTAATTAATGGGCAAGCTTTGAGGAGACAAGAGGTGAGTCACTTGTCGTCGTATTCCCAGTTAGGTGTATTTTGATGGTGACTCCAGTTGAGGTTCTGGAACTGTATTACTAGCCCAGTGACATGACTACTGTAGCACCACCTCACCAATGATCAGGTCCTGAAAGCATTTAACATAAGGGGGAGCTCCAGGATATAAGTCTTTTTTTGCCTCTTACCCAGAGTTAGTGTAATACTTCTCCGTACCAATTCTTGTTCCAGAATCACAAACTCAAAGATTGGGCCTTTCTTCCATGGATGCAAAACAAACTCTATTCTGCCAGCTAACTTTAATTCAGCTGCTTACATACTTTCATCTGCTTTCTCCTTACTCCATGATTACGCTGGCTAGGCCCTCTGAATTGACTACTTCAACAGCCTCTTTTAATGTCTTGCTTCACATCCTCTCTACTTGCTGCTCTAGGCCAAGGTCTGAGTTTACAGTGTCCACCCTACTGTACCCCAACTTCTGAATCTGAATGCTACAAAGTCAGTTTTATGTTGAAAATGTTAATTGCTCCTGAATAACATGCATCAGTTGCTGCCAACAAGTTTCAAAGAAATGTTAAGTGTTAGCCAATTTTGGAAGCTATTCAACAGACCCTGGGCAACATGGTGACTCAGTGGTTATCACTGTTGCCTCACAGCGCCAGGAGCCTGGGTTCAATTCCAGCCTTGGATAACTGTCTGTGTTGAGTTTGCAATTTCTCCCGTGTCTGTGCGGGTTTCCTCCGGATGCTCCAGTTTCCTCCTACAGTCCAAAGATGTGCAAGTTAGGTGGATTGGCCATCGGAAATGCAGAGTTCCAGGCAGGGGGTGGAGCTGTGTGGGATGTTCTTCAGAGGGTCACTGTGGACTTGATGGGCTGAATGGCCTACTTCCATAATGTAGGAATTTTATTACTATGTGAATAGATTCCTGGTGGAAGTTGCTATGAAGGAGGCATTCGTTCTGAATGATGACTGGTCTTAACGGATTTACTTTGACATGCAAACAAGAACTTTTATGAATGCAATGATGTCACCTTTGAGCCATTTTGTCTGCACTTAGAGATCTGAGATTCCCAGAGCCTGGCCATGACAGTACATTGTGATGCCAGCTAGATGCCATCACCGTGGCAACCTGCTTAGTTGTTCTAATCAGTTGCAATGATAGCATTGATGCTTTCATCACTGTACACATGATCTTAGAAGAACCAAGGAAAAATTAAACCGTTAAACAGAACAGTGAACATTTTCTCTTATTGTTTATTCCACTCCTCCTCCTTGTTTGTTTCAATAAACAAAGGGAACTAATGTGCAATATATTTCTGTGAAGAAACTGAATTATCAAGGCTGCTATTTCTCCTTCAGTTAATGGCCATGAATTTGCAAACGCTTACTGAACCCGAAGAGTTCAACAAAATTATCAACAAAAATGCAGTTTTTAAAATCAGAAGAATGTTCATATTAATTACAAGTGCTATTTTGTTGATTAGCTTTAAAGGAATACTCATGTTAAAATTTTGAGTTTTGTGATACTTATTATAAAATAATGTGATTGTAGCTTTGGCTTGCAATCACCGGAAGCCATGCAATTTTGCCCCAGCCTATTAAAAAAAATGAAAGCGTCCAAGGGTTTGACAGAATTAGCTGCAATTCAATAATCTCTCCTCTCAAAGGCGAACATGAATAGATGCCTTGGGGAATTAAATGTTGCAGTGATGCAATTGAACAGAGAGTGTATTTTGTGAGATTGAAAATGGGATGTATTTAGATTTAAATAAGCACTGTGGACTATTTGTTTTACAGTAATATTTTTGAGTTGTTATTTCTCTTTCTCACCGTCATGTTGTCTTTCCAGTTGATAATCACAAAAATGTACAAAATAGGAATATCCTAGAAAGACCATGTCTGATGCTTTCCTATTGGTACTTTCTACCTGATTGCCAGCTTGCTGTGTCATTGCAGGGAAATGGCATTGAGTTTAATGTTTGTTCAAATTATAATACATCACTTTTAAGCTATTCTTTTCAGTACAGTTAATGACAACCGAGATTCTTAACTGGCCAGTGGTGTCCTGCTGACTTTGTGTTGCGACATCAGCATGTGTCAATATAAAGCTATGTTCATGAACCAATTTGTGCTGCCAGCAATGATTTGCAAATGGTTGAGGCACAAAAGATGGTTTAGCATTAAACATGGTTTAGCACAATTTCTCCCTTGCGTCTAATTTTTCTGTCCTTGAGAGATATTTTATTGAGGATAATTTTTAACTTTGCTGATAGCAGGTCTCAAATCACCTGATCTACACTGTGTTGTGCACCTCCGCTCGGAATGAAAAATTGGAAGAAATAAGCAACCGATAACAGATTCAATATGTTCTGTTCTGTATTACTGGTGGAAGTAAAATTACTCATGTTATCCTTAATGTCCTGCAGTAAAGAATGTGTTCTGCTGGGGTATGAATGTCTGTGCTAGGACATTGTGTGTAGGGGTGAGTGGACACTACAGAACTGTAAGATCAATACATCCAATTGCAGACCCCTCAAGAATTTTCATCCATTCATCGAGTCATAGAATTGTCCAGCATGGAAACAGACTCTTCAGTCCAACTTATCCATGCCAACCAGATATCCCAAAATAAATCTAGTCCCATTTGCCAGCATTTAGACTAAACCCTTCCTATTCATTCTAGTCATCCAGATGCCTTTTAAGTGCTGTAATTCTACTAGCCTCCACCACTTCCTCTGGCAGTTCACTCCATATACACATCACCCTCTGCTTGAAAAAGTTGCCCCTGAGGTCCCTTTTAAATTTTTCCCTTCTCACCCTAAAACTATACCGTCTAATTCTGGACTTGCCCACCCCAAGGAAAAAGACCCTGTTTATTTACCCTATCCATTCCCCTCATAATCTTATAAACCTCTATAAGGTCACCCCTCAGCCTCCAGCACTTAAGGAAAATAGCCCCAGCTTATTCAGCCTCTCCCAATAGCTTAATCTCTCCAATCCTGGCAACATCCTTGCAAACGTTTTCTGAATCATTTCAAGTTTCACAACATCCTTCCTATAGCAGGGAGACCAGAATTGCATGCAGTATTCCAAACGTGGTCTAACATTCATGTTAATTTCTCAAGCCTCCTCTTCTGTTTCAAAACTACCTTCTGAACTGGCTGCCTATTGCATAGAGTGAATGGCTGTTCTGTAAGAAGTGTTGAATCAGCAAATGCCTAACAATCCAACACTGTTTGATTGCTCTTACCTATACTGCTATACTTAAGATAACCCACTTTACTGGAGGTCAGAAATTCTGCAACCCAGTTCTCCAGAGATGGTCCATTTTACCTATCCCAAAATGAGCATTGTACTGGAATATTAAAAAGATATACAAAGGTCATTGAGTTCAGCAGTGCCGGTTCCTTTTGGTCGTGGGGTTCTTGGTGGTGACACCTGGAATTGTGGGGTTTTTTTCACTGCTGCTTGGATGTGAGAGCAGAGTTCATTGGCCCAAGGTTGGCTGGTGCAACCAAAGTGAAATCCTCTCTTAAAAGTCTAATTATCCCTGTGGCAGGAAACTACCTAGCATTCTGGCGAGATTGGGGCAATGGGTTTGAAATCCCATCCTGACATTTATACATAGAGCATTTGGGAAGGTGAAAGAAAGAGTCCTTGGTCTTTAAGAGTGATGATATCACATGTCACATGAGTTGAATCATGACTGAAGTACTTTGATAACCTTCTCAATAGCAGCAGTGTTGTCAGCTGTTAACATTTAAAGGCCATTGCACACATGAAAGAAGCTGAGAATATTAACTGTCTCATTGTCAGATTAAATCCATGGATGGCTTCAAGTTAGCTGGTTTGAAAAGCTTTCTATATCATGGTAGGTTTTCATTTTCTGTACAGCTCAAACTTGGACTCTTGCATTGTGTTTGGTGATATTCTTTAGAATCCAAAGATTTTATCAGAATTTTATGACTTTGTTGCTTACATTCAGCAGATGATAAAGCTATCTAAACATTCAGCAGAACATAAAGTTCGGAGTTAGAAAAAGCAGATTTGAAACTATTAAACGGTCATATGTCAATGAGAGTGTTCTCAATGATCTTTTTTGCTGCAATTATAAATTTCTAATTAGAAAAGAATAGCTGTCTCAAGTTGAGTCCGACTCTTACATCTTCTAATATGTACAAAAGTAATCAAAGTTTTACAGAAGTGACTTCTTATTTCAGCTGCTCTTGTTAACAACATTTGATGTCTTTGTGCTGAAGAGATTTGTTACAATTAGAAGGCAATGAATTTCATTGAAACAGGGCATCTTTACACAATTACCATAAACTTTCTCTCATCTTATTTTATTTTTTCATGGGAATGTGTGACCAGTGCCTAATTGGAACAGTAATAGCATAGTGTGAGAAATTCCACTACCATCAGTTGGGAACAAATGGGGCTTCTGTCGCAGGCAAAATGGCAAGGGTCATGTGAAATCTGAAAGGTGACACCTTTTCAGGTTTTCTGTTGCCCACTTTGCTTAGCACATTTCCTGTCGGGAATTGAGGAAATTGAGGATAATACTTTGCTGCTTGAGTCCTCCAAAATGCCATGATTGCACCTATGAATGATGTCTATCCTGAGAGAACTCTTTTCATAGAAACATAGAAAATAGGTGCAGGAGTAGGCCATTCAGGCCCTTTGAGCTTGCACATCCATTTCATATGATCATGGCTGACTGTGCAATCCCATTCTAACTTTCTCCCCATACCCCTTGATCCCTTTAGCTTCAAGGGCCACGTCCAGCTCCTTCTTGAATATGTCTAACAAACTGGCCCCAACAGCTTTCTATGATAGAAATTTCTACAGGATCACAACTCTGAGTGAAGAAATTATTCCTCACCTCAGTTCTGAATGGCTTTCCCCTTATTCTTAAACTGTGACCCCTAGTTCTGGACTTCCAACATCGGGAACATTCTTCCTGCATCTAATCTGTCGAGTCCCATTAGGATTTTATCTGAGATCCCCCTTCATTCTCCTAAATTCCAGCGAGTCCAAGCCTTGTCGATCCAGTCTTTCTTCATATGACAGTCCTGCCATCCCAGGAATCGGTCTGGTTAAACTTCATTTGACTCCCTCAATAGCAAGAATGTCCTCCCTCAGACTAGGAAACCAAATCTGGACACAATACTCAAGTTGTGCTGTCACTTTTATAACTGCAGCAAAACATCCTTACTCTGATGCTGAAATCCTCTCGCTATGAAGGCCAGCATGCCATTAGCTTTTCGCACCACCTGCTGCACCTCCTTGCCAACCTTCACCATGACAGCCAGGTCTCATTGCACCTCCCTTTTTCCTAAATTGTCACCATTCAGATAATCTGCCTTCCTGTTTTTGCCACAAAGTAGATAACCTCACATTTATCCACATTATATTGCATTTGCCAAGTATTTACCCACTCAGCCAGCCTGTCAAGTTCAACCTGCAGCTTTCTAGCATCCTCCTCACAGCACACACTGCCACCCAGTTAAGTTTCTTCTGCAAACTTTTGGAGATATTCAATTTCTTTGTCTAAGTTATTAATATGTATTGTGAACAGCTGGAGTGTCAACACTGAACCCTGTGGTACCCCAATCGTCACTGCCTGCCACTCTAAAATGGGCCTGTTTAATCCAACTCTCTGCTTACTGTATGCCAACTAGTTCTCTATCCACGTCAATACACTACTTTGAATTCCATGTGCTTTAAATGTTGCTTACTAATCCCTTGTTTGGAAGCTTGCCAAAAGCCTTTTGCAAGTCCACATACACAACATCCACTGATTCACCCTTGTCCACTCTACTGTCACTCAAAACATTCCAGATGATTGGTCAAACATGATTTCCCTCTAGTGAAAAACTAATTTCAAAACTAATACTCTACTAATTGTATTATAGAATAAAGCATTTGGAGGAGCCAAGACGCTGCTTACCAAACTGACATATCCATCATGTCTGCAAATCTCTGTGCTTATGCCTCTCTGGGATAGGTACCTCATACATCTCTCCTCTCTGGATTCATTGTATTATATATTGCCAGTGATCAAGGGTGGAAATATGGTAGTTTATGACACAGACCAGTGAACTACTACAATTAAATTCCAGTTTGTTAAGTCAACCGTTAGGGGCGACTGTGTGGGCTAGTTTGCAAATTCCAATCATCTGGATGCCTCTCACTGATGAGCTATTCTTGACAATGTCGTACAGTTCTCCCTTGGTCTTCCTCATCTTAGTATTCTATATACCTCCATATGCAGATTTGTGCAATCCAAAGATCCAGTTCAGGTGAACTGGCCATGCTAAATTGCCCATAGTGTTCAGGGATGTGTAGGTTAGGTGCATTAGTTTGGGGAATGGGTCTGGGTGGATTACTCTTTGTGGACTTGTTGGACCAAAGAGCTTGTTTCCACACTGTAGGGATTCTATGATATTGTCCAAGTCTTTTTTTGTAAGATGTACAATATAATTCCTCAGCTACTTTATTTTTCTCTAAGGCTCAGGTTCTTAAACCTATGCTTTATCCTTATTCAGAAAGGTATTTTAATGGTGTTTCAAATGCAACTGCAAGCTAAACAACCCTTCAAGGACATTCAGGGAAAATATTGTAATTGCAAGTTTGCCTTACAGTGGAACCATTTCCTTTTGAAAAGTTATATCAAAAAACTTGCATTGTACAAAAGGCAAATGCCTTTATGGATGATGTTTGTTTTTTGCAGTTGGCTGTGGAAATCAAAAAGGAATTTTCCAGAATGCTTCTGTCTGCCTAGATTTGATTTTGCCTTATCAATTGTACAACACATTCGAGGTTTTTTCAGCTTGTCTAAATGAGAGTGAGGGCTGCAGGGTAGTTGAGCCAACTGACTCTGGCACTGAGTTGAAATGGGGGGTGGGGTGGAGTGGGGGAAAGCAGAGGGAATGCAGTGGTGAAAGAGGACAATATAATGAGAGGAATTGACACTTTACACTGTTGCAAAGGACCAGCATTCAGCCTGCTGTGTTGGCTTCCCAGCACCAGGGTTGAGCGATCTGCACTGGGCTGGAGAGAACTTGCAGAGGGAAGGGGGAGGATCTAGTCCTGCAGTCATGGCACTTACCAACAAAATAACCAGGACAGAAAAAACAGATTCTGTGTGGTCAGTGTGAGAAACTGGTGCTGAACTATGAAACAGAACCTGAAATATCATTATTTCTCGATTATTACTTGAGTCGTGTATAAAATAATGCTTTGAAGCAAGGATACTATGCACTCAGGGACCCACACAGCTCATGAATAAGGCCAGGCAACATTTCCAGGCTCTTCACTTGCTGTCATTCTGTCCACTCATGTGATCTCTCCTGGATGTTCAGGGCATTCTTGGCTTGATGTGCCTTTTTGTGGCTTGCCCCTCAGACAGAGATGCCAAGCTCACATTATGTGTTATTATGCGATTTAATGGAGAAGTAAAGTCAGGAAGCTTGTCATGATTGTCAGTAGTCCTCAATCAAGTCAATAGCCTTTGGTCAGAGGGTCTCTGTACTATAAGTCAAGAACAGCCTTCAATACCAGTCTAGGGGCATGAACAAAGTCAGTCATGTTTACACCATCCCATCCACCATGAGCAGCAGGTCCCTGCCCATAAAGGATGACAACAATTTTCCATTGTCTGCCATGTCCATTACAAATATGAACTATGCAAGGCCACTCTGACTTCAAGTGGTAGTCTTGGTGCACAACTACCTTTTGAACATGGCAGTGGTGCCAGGGGTATCCCAGAAATGGTGAGTTGTTCCAGCTGTGGTGAGTGGTACAATCAGATGAGATTTGCTACAGGGTCAGGGTAAGTGACTAATGCTCTGAAATTGGGAAAATGCAGCAAGAAAAACCTCTTCATGACCCTTGACCAAAAAAGTCAAAAACCAAAAAAAACTTTTTCATTTTGTAGGAGAATCTAGATTTCAGGATCACTGTGTAGAAATAAGAGATCATCCATTTAAGACAGTGATGAGGAGGGAGTTTTTTTTACACAGTGTTATGAGTCTGTTGATCTCCTTTTGTGGCAATATAGAGTTGAAATTAGAATCAGATCAGGCAAGTTCTTACTGACGGCAGAATGGTCTCAAGGGGCGAAAAGGTCGATTCCTGCTCCTAATGCACAAGTTTGATTTTTTTCAGATGTCCAGCATCTTCAGTTCTTTGTTTTATATTTACATTCTAAATTCTGGTATTCCAAATTTTGGCCAAATCTCCTTGACATTCTAAACCCTCACACAAAGTTCAAAATTCTCTAAGTTCCCTCAACCAAAAATTAACAGATTTATTCACTCAGGCTGTTTTCCCTGGAGCGTCGGAGGCTGAGGGGTGGCCTTATAGAGGTTGACAAAATTATGAGGGGCATGGATAGGATAAATAGGCAAAGTCTTTTCCCTGGGGTTCGCGAGTCCAGAACTAGAGGGCATAGGTTTAGGGTGAGAGGGGAAAGATATAACAGAGACCTAAGGGGCAACTTTTTCACGCAGAGGGTGGTACGTGTATGGAATGAGCTGCCAGAGGATGTGGTAGAGGCTGGTACAAT
Organism: Chiloscyllium plagiosum; assembly: GCF_004010195.1. Taxonomy (NCBI): domain Eukaryota; kingdom Metazoa; phylum Chordata; class Chondrichthyes; order Orectolobiformes; family Hemiscylliidae; genus Chiloscyllium; species Chiloscyllium plagiosum. Next base: position 19,551,792 of record NC_057738.1, read on the forward strand.
TGCAACATTTAAGAGGCATTTGGAGGTATATGAATAGGAAGGGTTTGGAGGGATATGGGCCAGGTGCTGGCAGGTGGGACTAAATTGGGTTGGAATATATGGACGGGTTGGACCGAAGGGTCTGTTTCCATGCTGTACATCTCTATGACTCTGAGAGTTTCCTCAAAACTTACATCTGATCACACCTTAAATAGACCGCCCACACACAAACATTTCTATTCTTGATTATGTTTGATTCCCACTCAGTTTCCACTACTGCTAAGTAATTGCCTGAGGTGGGAAAATAAATAGTAGAAACCGAAGGCTAATAATAATGATAACATTATGTTGAGGTTATAAAGGATGTTGGTGAAGCCTCTTTTGGAGTACTGTGTCCAGTTCTGGTTTCCTAGTTATAGGAAGGATATTATTAAACTGGAGAGAGTTCAGAAGAAATTTACCAGGATGTTGCTGGGAATGGATGGTTTGAGTTAGAATGATAGGTTGGGAGCTTTTTCACTGGAGCGTAGGAAGTTGAGAGGCAACCTGGTAGAGGTTTATAAAATGATGAGGAGCATGGATATGGTGAATGGAAGGTGTCTTTTCCCTAGAGTGGAGGATGTCAAGACTATGGGGAATATTTTTAAGGTGAGAGGAAAAAGGTGTTAAAAAGACATTGGGGCAATTATTTTTTACACAGTGGTTCGTGTGTGGAATGAATTTCCAGAGGAAGTGGTACGTGCGGGTAACGTTACAATGTTTAAAAGACATTTAAGTAAGTACATGCATAAGAAATGCTTGGAGGGATATGGACCAAGTGCAGGTAGTGGGACTAGTTTAGTTTGGGATTATGGTTGGCATGGACTAGTTGGACCAAAGGGCCTGTTTCTATGATGTATGACGCTATGACTTTAAGAGGAAAAGTGTTCTGGAAGTAGTATTTTATTGTATGGTAAAATATGGAATTGCAAACTGTTGTTTTTTTTTTGTTCCCACTTTGTGACACACCCATCCAGGGTTTGCAACTGATTTCTCTTACTGAATGACTGATAGGCCATCGTTGTGGATCACAATTTTACTATCACATCAGGAACAATGTATTGTGATGCACAAGGCATTGCCATTACACAGGTCAGATTGGAAAGGCCACAGAGTTGTTTCCTCTCTGTTGTTATTCATAAGTTCACATCATTCTAATAGACAATTGTTGCTGGAACAGCCTTGTTTTCATAGCAATTGTTTGCTTCAATCAATCAGCAAAGGAAATTCAGAAAAATTACTGAAAGTACAGTCGCATATTGTAATTGGCTGAGGTCACTATGCTGAGGTGGAAGACTACAATCTGACTACAGAGATGTTCGAATAGCGACCAGACTCTTTAAAATGCTTTTCCTATGTTAGCTCCCAGTTTTTCAATGACTGAAATCCAAAGTTCCCATCTCTGTTTTTACATCCTCCTTGTCCCACCCTCTGTTATTTCCTCCAAACCTCCCTAAGCTCTGATTTCTGTCCATTCTGGTCTTTTGTCTAACACATCAACCTCAGCCAAATCTGGTGACTAAGCCTTCAAGCTAGGCTATTCCTCTGCTCTGGAATCCCATTCCTAAGCCTCTCCACCTTCCTCTCACTCCTTTAAACTCAATAGACTCACCTTTCTGACCATGTCTCTGCCTTTTAGCACTCTCTGCTTGAAATCTGTTTTTGTCCAATAATGTATGAGTCGTTTCTTGTCACATATCTTAGAAAGATACAGTTGCAATCCAGAGCCATTTTTGGTTACAAAGAAATGACTGAATATAACGTTCATCCTTTGTACAAGGGGTCTTCAAATACAGCTCCAGGATGTCTACAGGGTATTTTGGGCCTGAAGGAGTCCTCACTCTGGGTACAGCAACAAAGCCCCACCAAGAGACCACGCTTCACGCCTACCACAGCCAGGAGGCCCCAGTCCGGGCACTGCCTCCACTGCAGCCAATGACCTGCTGAGCACTACCACAGCCCATGACTGTGGAGTCAAGTCCATGCTCCAGCCACCACCAGTGCTGCAGCCGACACCCCATTGACACTGCTCTGGCTTCCCCATGACTTCGAGTCATAGAGATGTACAGCATGGAAACAGACCCTTCGGTCCAACCCGTCCATGCCGACCAAATATCCCAACCCAATCTAGCCCCACCTGCCAACACCCGGCCCATATCCCTCCAAACCTTCATATTCATATTTCCATCCAAATGCCTTTTAAATGTTGCAATTGTACCAGCCTCTACTTCTTCTGGCAACTCACTCCACAGAAATTGTGGGGGACAGTCAGGAAGGTGATGTTGAGGCCACAATTGGATCAGCCATATTCTTATCAAGTAGTGGAATAGATTCAAGAGGTCAAATGGCCACCTCCAACTCATACCTCATGAACTCTTGTATATGAATAGAACCATAAAATGGTTAAGGCCCAGAAGGGGACAATTCAGCCCATTGTGCCTTTGCCAGCTCTCTACAAGAACTTGTCCTACTCATATTCTGTTTCCTCTCTACCCCTGCAATTTCTTTTCCAGGATATCCCATCCAGTTCCCCTGGCCTACCTCCCCAAGTCAACCTCTATGCATATCTCTGTCTCTGGAAGCTATACCTAAATGTGACAAATCCACAGAGAAGGTTTGGAACAGTTACAATGCAAATTCTGTAGTTGTGTCCATGAATGGTGCAAAGATACACTGGATATCACCTTTCCAATAACTACCTATTTGTCAGTATTTTTCATCTATTTAGGAGAATAAAACTTGTAATAATTTAGCTTTGATTTTATGATGCAGGCAATCTCAGTTAATAATCTCAAAGTCTTTCAAAAGTGCATGATGAAAGACAAAAGGATTATTTTAACTGGATGATTTCATTCTTCATTCAAGTTGCAATGACAAATTCCTGGTAATTTTTCAAAGGTATGCTCTCTGCCCTTCTACACTAAAGAAATTGCTAGCCGTTTCAAAACTGTGCAGTTGGTGTGCAAGAGTGGTCTCAAAACAGTTTTGAAGTATAATTGCAGATGAATAGAAATATGATGCTTTGCTGAATTTGCATGGTATTATTATTGGTTGTTGGTGTTTAGGTCAGGTCAAACAATGAATCCAAAGCAGATTACTCTTTTGAAACTATGTCATTTCAGCAAATGAGTTGTTTTGCTGCCTGAATAGGTGCTTATTGATGTCAGTGTGCATTACAGCTGTGGTTTCTATCCTGGATAGACACATGCAATTTGAATACTCAACAGCTTGAGAGTACAGGTGGCACAAAAACAATGAAAACTTAAATTTTTACAACCATTTTAATGTGGTAAAATTTCTGTACATAGAAGTGATTATCAAACAACATTTGCTAATTAGACACATAACACCTTTGGACAGAGATGAAAACTTGGTCAAAGAGAGAGGTTTTCATCTTCCTGTTGGATAATCCCTCAAGGTGACTTTATTCCATTCAATAAGACCATAAGATATTGCATCAAAAGTAGGCCATTCAGCCCATTAATTCTGTTGTGCTACTCAATCATTGCTGATATGTTTGTCAACCCCATTCTCCTCGTAACCCTTTATCTCCTTACTAATCAAGAACCTTTCTATCTGTCTTAAATACACTCAATGACTTGGCCTGCACAGCCCTCTGTGACAATGAGTTCACAGATTAAGCACTCACCAGCCGAAGAAACTCCTCCTCATTTCAGTTCAAAAGGCTTGTACCTTCACTCTGAAGCCATGCCCGTGGGTCCTATTCTCTCCTACTGGTGGAAACAAGTTCTCCCCACCCACTCTATGCAGGTGTCTCATTATTCTGTAAGTTTCAATCAGATTTACCCCTCATCCTTCTGAACTTGATCACGTGTAGACCCAGAGTCCTCAACAACTTCCAATATGATAAGCCTTCATCCCAGGAATCATTCTTATAAACCTCTGCTGGGCATCCTCCAACACCAGCACATCCTTTCTTAGTAATTTGGCCAAAGCTGCTCACAATATTCCAAAAGTGGTCTAACTTGAGCCTTATACAGCCTCAGTAGTACATCTGTGCTCTTGTATTCTAGCCCTCTCAAAATGAATGCTAACATTGCATATGTTTTTCTTAATTGCCAGCTGAACCTGCATGTTAGCTTGAAGAGAATTCTGAGCTAGGACTGCAAAGTCCTTTTGTGTTTCAGATTTCCGAAGCCTTTCCCCATTTAGAAAATAGTCTACACCTCTATTCTTCCTAGCAAAGTGCATAATCTCTCACTTTCCCAGATTGTATACCATGTGCCACTTCTCTGCCCACTCTTCTAGCCTGTTCACCCCTTCTGTAGCCTTCCCACTTCCTCAACATGACCTGTCGCTCCTTTGTATCTTCTGCAAACTTAGCAACAATGCTCTTCGTTCCTTCCAAAAGAGAAAATGCTGGAAAATTTCAGCTGGTCTGGCAGTATCTGTAAGGAGAGAAAAGAGCTGACGTTTCGAGTCTAACTGACCCTCTGTCAAAGCTTTGACAAAGCGTCAGTTAGACTCGAAACATCAGCTCTTTTCTCTCCTTACAGATGCTGCCAGACCTGCTTAAATTTTCCAACATTTTCTCTTTTGGTTTCAGATTCCAGCATCCGCAGTCATTTGCTTTTATCTTAGTTCCTTCGTCCAGATCGTTAATGTATAACATGAATAGTTATGGTCCTAACACAGAGCCCTGTGGAACTCCATTAGTCACTGGCTGTCATCTTGAAAAAGACCCCATTTTTCCCCACCCTCTGCCAATCAGCCAATCTTCTATCCATGCCAGTTCCCCAAAGTGAAAATCCAGCCCAAATAGCCTTCAAAGGGATATGTGGCAAGGTTAGCTGAGTGGCAATAATTTGGTAGATGGAGTGGAATGTTGGAAAAGCTCTGCAAGCAGAATTAAAATGGATAAATGCTGAAAGACTACAGCAGTACAAAGAGGTATGTGTACCTTTATGTAGGGAACACAAACAGTTAGCACACAGGTATAGCAAGAAATTAGGAAAGCAAATGGAATATTGGCAATAATTACAAAGGGTTAAAATGTAAAAGTAAGAAGCCCTAATACAAATGTAAAGAGCATAGTGAGACCATACCTAGAACAGTGTGGACATTTTGATCTCCTGATCGAGGAAGGCGTATATTTACATTGGAAGCAGTTGAGAAATTTTGCTGGGTTGATTCCTGGGTTAAAGAGTTTACATGGTAAAGAAATGGTGATGAAGTTAGGTGCACAGTTATTGGCATATAGAAGGATGAGAAGTTGTCTTATTGAATAGATAAGTTTGTGAGCGGATTTTTCAAGGTAGGTACTGAGAAGATTTATCCTGTCATAAGAACAAAGAGGCACAATCTCAAATTAAAAGGTCTCTATTAAAGGTAGAGATAAGTAAGGATTTGTTCTCTTTGAGAGTAACAAATCTTTGCAGTTCTCTATCCAAAAGAGCTGGAGGCTGTATCATTAAAAACATTCAAGGTTGAGATAAATAGATTTTTTAAACATCAGGAAGTCAAGGAAGACAGCCGGAAAAACAGAATTGATGTCTAGATAAGATCAACTGTAAGCTGTCTTAATGGCAGAAGAGCTGTGTGGCCTTCTGATATTTCACATATTCTTACGATAAACTTGCACAAAGCCTTACTTTTGCCATAATTGAACTACCACGGGCAGAAACAATCAGCACAAGCTGTATTGAGTAGCCTCCCTGTGTGCCCTATGGTTAGTTATCTTCTTGGCTTGAAAATAACTTGAAGAGAAATTTCCGGAGGGAGGAGGTTCTCAATGCAGCTCCAAAAGGATTTTTTTTTTACTGATGTTGGCAAAAAGCTACATCTTGTTTCCACACAGGTTTTAATATTCTGAAAGGACAAGGTGTTGTATCTGCTGAATAATTTACTGCACATTCCATCATGTAAACTACAAGTTTTTTTTGACACCCAAAATGGAATCTGTAAATGATACTCTTCCTGAATCAGAAATCAGCGATCAGAATAAGAAGGTAAAGAGACTAATTTCAATCAACTGACACTCATCTACTTGAATTAGGAATACATTTTACACACAAGCAATAATTTATTCAACATAATCCCACAACAGCTTCTAAAGTTAAAATCTAACTGGTTAAGGTTGTATTTACATGCAGCAGTGATTGGTACTTTAGCCCATCTTCAAGTAATACTGTTCTTTTCTTTCCTGAAACCTCTTACTTCTTTCCATTGTTACCCAGTACCATGAATATTCTTGGAGCATAAAATATTGACCTCAGAATTTTGGCACTGCCTGCTACACGACATGCTTTATGCTTCTAGACTGGAGTGTCATGAAATCCCCTGTGGTTATACAGTCTCATTAATTAGAGACTTGGCCACTGGCTCCTGGAGTAGTGTCCACTGTGCATTTTCACAACCTTACAGCAACAAAGCAGAAAAAGTTCATTCAAAAAATAATTGCATCAGTTAAAAACATGTACAATTTTCTGCAATCTGCAAACAGCTTCCTCTCAATATCCATTAGAATAACTGCTTAATTGCTATAAACACAAGTATTAGGTCAGCCTTTGCTTGCCCTTAATTAGCTATGATGGAAAAAGTACATTAAGATTGTCCTTGGAGTCCAATGCAATTGGTTTTAATTGCATAAAGAGCTACAGGACTTGTCCATCATAGAAAATCATCAGCAATTAAAAGTTCACATTCATATACTTCCCGTTTCTTCCCTGCAAGAATTCAAAGTTTAGTTGTTAAATTGTCCAAATGTCTTTTTCATGTTTTTTAATCAGTTAGATGAGGGAGAATATGAAATAGCATTACTGCAAAATGCTCAGTTATTTAGAATGGAACGATGAAGCTGACTATCTATAATCCATTGCAACTGGAGCAATTTCTGTTCATTTAAAAGTTGCAAATTGCCACTAGTCACAAAATGGATCTATTTGACATGACTTGCTTAAGAGTATTACGTATGCAATCTTTTTTAACTTCACTTTAATACCTACAGATATTTATATCAATTTCAAAGGAATATGTTCTTGCTTTTACATTATTTTTGACTTAGATTTGCATTACCTTCTTGGACCCTGAACCACTTAATATCCACATAATTTACTTCATGTTATCATGAATATTTTTAGGCACCTGTAGCAGCCATTCTGCTCATTACAAGATAACCAAGGCAACAATGAGATGAACAACCTGGTGGTCAGATTTGGAGTCATTGGTTGAGAAAGGAATGTTGAGCAGAACATGGAAGAAATCGTGCCATTGTATCATTATTATCCAGCTGACATTAGAGTTGGTGAATCTACAACCTTTTTTGACCTGGAGATAAAGGATGATACCAACTTTAAAAAGCTGAGACATGAATCTACTTTACATTCACCTGTAGTTTGTGGCAAGAAATTTAAAATTAAGAAAATGTATGTAGCTTTTTTTTGGTGTTGCCAGCTGGGTTTATGTGTTTAGCATCACGTTTGATACAGTCAACTCTGAATGGACAAAATTTAAAACATGACAAGAATAAAAATCTAGGGAATATCACAAATCAGTGGTTATTTCTGAGTCTCGAACACTACCTTTAAGTGAGTAAAGTCACCACTACGGCCTCATTGGAGAGAGACAACTGTTGAACAGTTAAACCTGAGGGTCACCACACCTCAGGTGAGGTTGAGAAGGGAGGACCTTCATGGTATTGTGAGCTGGTATGGGAATTGAATGCATGTTATTTGTGTCACTCTGCATCACAAACCAGCTATCCAGTTAAGTGAACTAACCCACTTGAAGCTATTGCTGCAGAATGATTTACTTCAACCTGTATTCAAGTCCCACCTGCTCCAGAGGTGTGGTGTAATACCTCCCAACAGGTTAATTGGAAAATAACTCCAACCATTTGCTGCTTCACCCTGTCTTTCTAGGAACAAATAAACCATTTTCTGCTGTGTTTGGATCTGCATGAATGTAGAGTCAGGAAGAACCAACATCCAAAAATATGCTATCTATACTAATATTCTAATGTTAGCTATATGCTTTAACACTGATTAGAAGGTCACGGGGTTATAATGTTTCTGACTGCTTTACAATAACTATATGAATGCTGTCCAGCACATGACCCACTGGTCCTCTTGTGACTAAATGGGAATTTTGACGTGTTACAAAGAACAAAGAAAGTTTACAGCCAAGGAACAGGCCCTTTGTCCCTCCAAGCCTGAGCAATCCAAATGTCTAAACCTGTCGGTCAATTCCTAAGCACCTGTATCCCTCTGCTCCCCACCTACTCATGCATCTGTCCAGACGCATCTTAAATGAATCTACTGTGTCTGCCTCTACCACCACTGCTGGCAACGCGTTCCAAACGCCCACCACCCTCTGTGTGAAGTACTTGCTGCGTGTATCCTCCTTAAACTTTCCACCTTTCACCTTGAAACCATGACCTCTCGTTATTGAATCCATCATCCTGGGAGAAAGCTCGGCACTATCAACCCTGTCTATACCCTTCATGATTTTGTAAACCTCAATCAGGTCCCCCCTCAATCTCCTTTTTTCCAGTGAAAATAAACCTAACCTACTCAACCTCTCTTCATAGCTAGCACCTTCCATACCAGGCAACATCCTCGTAAACCTTCTCTGCACCCTCTCCAAAGCGTCCACATCCTTTTGGTAATGTGGTGACCAGAACAATACACAATATTCTAAATGCGGGCAAACCAATGTCTTGTACAATTTTAACATGACTTGCCAGCTCTTATACTCAATACCCCGTCCAATGAAGGCAAGCATACTATTTGCCTTCTTGACCACTCTATCCACCCGTGCAGCAACCTTCAGGGTACAATGGACCTGCACTCCCAGATCTCTCTGCCCATCAACTTTTCCCAAGGCTCTTCCATTCATTGTATAATTCACTCTAGAATTAGACTTGCCTAAATGCATCACCTCACATTTGTCTGGATTGAAAGCCATCGGCCACTTTTCCGCCCAACTCTCCAGTCTATCTATATCCTCCTGTATTCTCTGACAGTCCCTTTTACTGTTACTCCACCAATCTTTGTGTCATCTGCAAACTTGCTGATCATACCAACAGTGCCCTCTTCTATATCATTTATGTATATTATAAACAACAATGGTCGCAACACTGACCCCTGTGGAACACTACTGGTCACCTTTCTCCATTTCGAGAAACTCCCTTCAACTACTACTCTCTGTCTCCTGTTGCTCAACAAGTTCTTTATCCACCTAGCTAGAACACCCTGCACACCATGTGACTTCACTTTCTCCATTAGTCTACAATGGGGAACCTTATCAAATGCCTTACTAAAGTCCATGTGAATGACATCAACAGCCCTTCCTTCATCTAACAACTTGGTCACTTCCTCAAAGAACTCTATTAAGTTGGTAAGGCATGATCTCCCCTGCACAAACCATGTTGCCTATCACTGATAAGCTCATTCTTTTCTAAATATAAATAGATCCTATCTCTCAGTACCCTCTCCAGCAACTTCCCCACCACCGACGTCAGGCTCTCTGGTCTGTAGTTACTCAGAATATCTCTACTATCCTTCTTGTACAGGGGGACAACATGAACAATCTTCCGGCACCTCACCTGTATTTAAGGATGCCACAAAGATATCTGTCAGGGCGCCAGCTATTTCCTCTCTCGCCTCCCTCAGCAACCTGGGAAAGATCCCATCCAGTCCTGGGAATTTTCCCACCTTAATAACCTCTAGCATACCCAACACATCTTCCCTACTTATGCCAACGTGATCCATTCTAATCAAACTTCTATCTCTAATCTCAAGATTCATCATGTTCGTCTCCTCAGTGAACACTGATGCAAAGTAATCATTCAGAATCTCACCCATTCTCTCAGGTTCAGCACATGGCCTTCCTCCATTATCTTTTAGTGGACTAATCTTTTGTCTAGTTACCCGCTTGTTTCTTATATAAGAATAAAATGCTTTGGGATCCTCCTTAATTCTGCTTGCTAAAGCTATTTCATGACCCCTTTTAGCCCACTTAATTCCTTGTTTAAGACTTTTCCTACTCTTCCCAAATTCCTCCAGGGCCCGTTCTGCTCTTAGCTGCCTAGACCTTATATACGCTTCTCTTTTCCTCTTGGCTAGTCGTACAATTTCTCCTGTCATCATGTTAGTTGCATGTTTGATTATGAAACAAATATGAGCAATAAGCCATCATTGGACATGTTATCTCAAAAATCAATTCAAACAATTAATGCATTTATACTGCAACAAAAGCAGAGCCCTTGCTTTTTAAAACTATGCATGTTGTACTTCCTTGCTCGCTGCTTACAGTTTATCTATTACAATGGGTAGATAGCATAAGTGGAAAAGCTGGACTTCAGCCCCATGGCTGTAACAGCAAGGTTGCATGGAGACAGCAGCTATTATCATTGTCAGCTTGACCAATTGGATTACCTACTTCAAGCCATCCCAAAAACCAAAACAAATCGATAATGAGCTGCTCAAAGAGGGCAGTGGCAAGCAGCACCCAAATTCTAAATGGAAGCCTGCATAGACTACAAACTCACATTGTGTAAATCAGCATTCTCATCACTCTGATAAAGTCAAAATCATTTCAACTATTGCACAAAAACAGAAAAGCTGCACTAACTTGGTGATGCCTGACAAATTTCTGCCACAGTTCCAAACTTTGAAAGGGAAAGATTACACGATTTTGTACCAGATAGCGTTACATATCTGTTAAGTAGAAATAACCACACGTGAAGTACATTCAAAATAGTGCATGTGGCTAAACTGATGTTACCATTTGTTACCAGAGTCACATTTGTGACAGATCAGTGCTTTCTACTAGTCAACACTCGCTGTAAGAAAAGGTTCTACAAAAAACTCCTCCGTCAGAGAACCCAGCATTTCAAAAGTTAAACTGAAGCATTTGCAAGTATCTTTGGGAAGAAAATGCTGGGTCAGTGATCATCTTGGCCTCCTCCAGAGACCCTTAGCATCACAGATTCCTGCCTTCTGCCAATTTGATTCAGTTGACCATAAAACAAGAAATGGCCAAGGCACTTCATAGTGTAAAGGCTATGGACCCTGACAACACTCAAGCAACAGACTAGCCATGCCAATAGCCAAGCTCTTCCTGTACAATTACAATCTACCCAGCAAAGAGGTATGCTGCCTAGATATGTCCTGTTCCCAACAAAGACAATTATCACCCTATCAGTCTACTCTAAGTCATTAGCAGACGAATGAAGGATGTTATTGATAGTGCTATCACGAGGCATTTAATCAACATCAACCTGCTCCCAGATGCTCAGTTTGTATTCTTTTAGGTTAACTCAGCTCCTGACATTATTACAATTTTGAACCAAACACAGACAAAAGAACGAAACTCAATAGGGGAGGAAAGGGCACCCTAAACACCAAGGCTGCATTTGACCAAACTAACATTGAGGAGCCCCCACAAAATTGGAATCAATGGGAATCAGGTGGAAGAGCAGTGAACTCTTCACTGGTTAGTCGTATATCTAGTATAAAGGAAGATGGGACTTGGTTCTTGGAGGTCAGTCATCCCAGTCCAAGACATCCATGCAGGAGTTCATCAAGGTGGTGTCCTCGGGAAGGGGCAAGCTGCCATAGTCCCAGACTACTGTGGGCTACTGTGTCATTAGAAAGAAGGGGTTGGTGATGAGTTTAACATTAGGGTCACCATACCTCAGGCAAGAGCCAGACTTAGAAAGCTGGGCCTTCACGGTCATTTTAGTAAGTATAGGAATTGAACCATGTTGGTGCTGTCACTGTGTTGTAAACCTGATGTCCAGCCAACTGAGATAGCCTGGAATGATTCTCAAAGGAAAATCTCCATTGGTTTGGAATGACAGCTAGCACAAAGGAAAGTAGTGTAGTTGTTGGATGTCATCCACTTCAGTCCAATGACATAACTGCAGGAGTTCCTCAGCATGGTATCCCAGAGCCAACTATCTTAAATAGAAACCCCCTCATGACAGCTGTGTGAGGTAAGATGAACTGGCTTGTTAGTTGAAAGAATAGGACAATAGAGATGCATAAGCTAAAGACAATAGAGAGTATATGGGAAGATACGTAATATGTCCTGATAAGATTAAAAATTGTCAGGGGTTGACTCCACATTCATGATTCACTGAAAAGTGTAAAGATAGTAAGAAAAGTAAAGAAAAATAAATACAATTGCACAAAAGTCAAAAGGTTGAACGGATTTTTAAAAAGATGTCTGAAAGATTAATAAGGTAGGGAAGGTTAGAGTATGAGAGGAAGCTATCTAGAGGTATAAATACAGGTATGGAGAAAGTGAGGACTGCAGATGCTGGAGGTCAGAGTTGAAAAGTGTAGTGCTGGAAAAGCACAGCCAGTCAGGCAGCATCCGAGGAGCAGGAGAGTCGACGTTTCAAGCATGATGAAGCCTGATGAAGAGCTTATGCTTGAAATGTCAACTCTCCTGCTCCTTGGATGCTGTCTGACTGGCTGGGCTTTTCCCGCGCCACGCTTTTCGACTCTGAATATAGGTATTAAGAGTTTCTATCTATTTTTGTTGGAAAAGGAAAGGAGTTGGCACAATTAACATTGGTCTTTTAGAAAGTGAGTCTGGGGAATTAATAATGGAAAATAAGGAGGCGGCTGGTGAATTAAACAAGATCTTGCATTTTTTTTTTTGGAAATACCAGAGAGGGCAAAATAGAGAAGACGGGGAATTGGGAAAAGCGAGTGAGGGGAGGCTTGAGTGTCGATAGTGAACAAAAAAATGGTTGCCTTCCAATGGACAAGAAAGAGGTAAAGGCAGGGTTAAGTTATACATAAGCAATTACACAGAGTGTAGTAAGCAAAACTGGGGAACTGGAAGCAGAAATTGTTCAAGTGGTTATGCAAGTATCTTTGGGAAGAAAATGCTGGGTCAGTGATCCATCTCGGCCTCCTCCAGAGACCTTGAGCATCAGCCAATTTGATTCAGTTGACCATAGAACAAGAAATGGCCAAGGCACTTCATACTGTAAAGGCTATGAACCCTGACAACATTCAAGCAGCAGCATTGACAGAAATGTGGCTCAAGCCAGAACAGGACTGGATACTTAACATCCTTATAAGGCTTTTAGTAAAAACCGAGTGGGTAAAGAAGGAAGGAGTTGTAGCAGTCTTAGTCAATGATAGTGTCATTGTCCTTAAATGAGGTGCAATTCCTGAATTTGAATATATATGGTTGGAGGTGAGAAACAGGAAGGGAGCAGTGACAATTATATATCTCCAAATAATGGGGAGAAAGTATAAGAGAGCATTGGTAGGCAGATAATGAAAATATTCAGGATAAGTAGGATTGTGATAGTTGGTGGTTTCAATTACCCTAGGATACTCTGGGGAAAGATAGAGTGTAGGGCACAGGAGGCGGGGGAGGGGGGTACTGTAAACTGTACATTTACAGTTCTACTGGGGAGGCAGCTGTGCCTGGTCTGAGGAAATGAGGAGAGCTGAGTGGGGAACATTCGAGTGGGGGAGCATTTGGGAAATAGCAAACATAATAACTCAAATGGAGACCATCTCATGACAGCTGTGTTAGCTAAGATGAACTGGCTAGTTAGCTGAAAGGATACAATAGAGATGCATGGGATGGCACAATAGAGAGTACATGGGGATAGTGCATGTATGTTGTATGTTTGAACTTTCCGATATGGTACCACATGGCAGGTTGGTTAATAAATTAGAAATGTTTGAGTTTGATGGGTCCTTGGTGGTATGGATTAAAAGTTGGCTAAAAACTGGAAAATGGAAGATGAGTGTAGATCTTAGACTGGAGGTTATTTGAAAGTGGTATTCCCCAGAGATCAGTGCTGGGACCCTTGCTTTTTTTCTGATTTACGGAAACTATTTGGAGATGGGTATTGAGGTGAAAATCTCTTAATTTGCAGATAATACTGAGCTAGGGAAATAGTGAATTGTAAGGATGACACTGAGCAACACTCAGAGGAGCATTGAAAAGTTCAAATGGGCAGACACCTGACAGATAAAATTCAATGCAGAGAAATGTGAGGTAGTGCATTTTGGTCCAAAAAACGTGGAGAGACAATACAGGCTCAATGGTACAATGTTACGGGGAGTACAAGAGCAGAGGGAGCTCGTAGTTTGCATGCTTAATTCTCTGTAGGTGGCCAAGCAAGTTGAAGTAGTTGAGAAGGCTAATATGATCCTTGGGTTTATGAACAGAGGCGTACAGTATAAAAGCAAGGAAGTGATGCTATGCCTTTATAAATCATTGGTCAGACCACATCTGGAGCTGTATTCAGCCTAGGCACCTTTATTAAGAGAAGGATATTAAAGCTCAGGAAAGAGTACAAAGGAAATTTATTAGAATTATACCAGGAATGAGAAATGAGGGATTTTAGATATGAAAAGATTAGCGAAATTGGGTTTAGTTTCCTTGGATCAGAGAAGATTAAGAGGTAACCTCATTGATGTGTTCCAAATTATGAACAATTTTGACAGAGTAAAGAAGGATATTCCATTTCCACTAGTTGTAACGAAGGGTCACAATTTCAAGGTTGTCTACAGAGAGCAAGGAGAAACTCCATTACTCTAATGGTTGTTGTTAGGACTTGAAATGGGCTGCCTGGAAGAGTGCTGGAAGCATTTTTCATTGGAGGTTTCAAAAGAGTGCTGGATACATTTTTGAAAGTGGTGAATTTAGAGGGATATAGAGCTAGAAGTGGGGAATGAGACAAGTTGGGTAGCACGTTTGGGAGCTGGTACAGACACGATGGGTTGAACGGCCTCCTTCTGTAGTGTCAAATTCTATGAATCTGTCTTCACTGTGGATAATACCAGTATCAATGCAGAAATAACTGTAAGTAAGGACATGGAAGGGATACAAGAAATTCAAGATTACAATCAGCAGTGAAGTGACGCTAAGTAAATTGTTGAAGTTGTAGCATGGCACGTCCCCAAGTCCTGATGGACTCCATCACAGTGTATTAAAAGTATTGGCTTGAGAGACAGTTAATGCGTTGGCTTTAATTTTTCAAAACTCCATCGATGGGACAAGATTTTCATTAGATACCACTGGACGATTGTGAATGTAGGTCCATTATTAAAAATGTAATGGGAGACAAAGTGCAAAATGACAAGTCAATTAGTTTAACGTTTGTCATAGAGGAAATGTTAGAAAATATTATTCAAGACATTGTAGTAGGATGCTTAGAAAATTTCAGTTTAAACAGGTAGAGTGAATGGTTTTGTGAAAGGAACATCAAGTTTGAACAATGTAGTGGAGTTCTTTGAAACAGTGCTATGGATAATGAGTAACCAGTAAATGCATTGTCCTTAGATTTCAATAAGGCATTAGATAAGGTGTCACATCAAAGGTTCTTTTGGAAAATAAGTCCCATGGTGTAGCAGGTAATATATTGGCATGGATAGAAAGATTGTTTCCTGTTAGCTGCCCAGAGACGAGGCATAAATTGTTCTTTTCTCTTTGGTAAGACGTAAGAGTAGTGTGACATATACTGTGGCCTCAACCTTTTAAAGTTGTATCAATGACTTATCTAAAGACACTGTAAATATGCTTGCTAAATTTGCCGATGAAACAAATTGGTGGGTAATTGAAAACTGAAAGAGCTGTGGATGCTGGAAATCAGAAACAAAAACAGAAATTGCTGAAAAAACTCAGCAAGTCTAGCAGTATCTATGGACAGAAATTGAAGTTAACATTTCAGGTCTGATGACCCTTCTTCAGAATGCTGCAAATTAAGTTGTGAAGGGGACAGAAGAAGGATACAAAAGGATTTACACAAGTCCAGTGAGTAGACAAAGATGTGAAAAATGGAATATTATGTGGGGAAATGTGAATTGTCTATCTTGGCAGGAAGAATGAAAAGCATGTTATCTAAATTATAAAAGATTGTAGAGCTCTGAGATGCAGAGCACTCTGGGAATCTTAGTTCATAGATCACAAGTGGTTAGTAGAGTAAATAATTAGATTATATAATTTGTTTTTATTGCAAGGGAAATTGAATAAAAAATAGCAGGGAAGTAATGCCTAAGTTTTATATAAGGCCTTGTCAAGCCCACATCTGGAGTACAATATCTCCGTACTTACAGAAGGATGTTAATGCATTGGAAGCAGTTCAGATAAGGTTTACCAGACTAATACCTGGAATGGATGGGTTGTCTTATTAGAAAAGGTAGACAAAGTTAAAAATCACACAACACCACATTATAGTCCAGCAGGTTCATTTGGAAGTACTAACTTTAGGAGCGCTGCTCCTTCATCAGCGACTTGATGAAGTCGCAGCGTTCCGAAAGTCAGAACTTCCAAATAAACCTGTTGGACTATAATGTGGTCTTGTGTGATTTTTAACTTTGTCCACCCCAGTCCAACACCAGCACCTCCACATCATAGGAAAGGTAGGACAGACTAGGCTAATACCTGCTGGAGTTTAGAAAAGTAAGAGGCAGCCAAACTGAAACGTATGATATCCTGATGGATCTTGACAGGGTAGATGTGAAAAGGATTTTTCCTCTTTTGGAAGAATCTAGAACAACAGATCACTGTTTCATCTATGTGATTGCCTATTTAAGAACGAGATGAAGAAGTACTTTGTCTCACAGAAAGTCAAGAGTCTTTGGATCTCTTACTGAAAAGGTAAAGTCACGATAGTCCTACCAGACCATAGAGCTGCTGTCTCATTGAAGAAAGATGGCTCGTGCTGGTTTAACCTGTGGGTCATTACACCTTAGGTGAGGGGAGAGGTTGAGAAGGAGAATCCTTCATGGTAACCTCAGTGTTGTAGGACCTAACCGTAATCCTACCGAGTTCCTGTCACTCTGCATCGCAAATCATCATCCAGCATCTTAACTAAGCCCCCTTACTCAAAAGGTGAAGATGAGGGAGTGTTTTCTTACAATGAAGTTAGTTTTTGGTACTGTCTTCCCCAAAAGACAGTGAATCCAGAGTCATTTATATTTTTAAGACAGAGGCAGATAATCCTTGATACGAAAGGTGGTAGAAGGGGAGGCAGGAAAATAACATTGAGGTTCGGTTCAGATCAGCCATGGTCTTACTGAATGGCAGAGCAGACTTTGAAGAGCTGAGTGGACTATTCCTATTTCATTTGCATGTTCACATAGAGGGATAGATTATAGTCAGGTTAACTCCCCAGCTCTTCAACAAAATAGTGCCCTGGGTTCTTTCAGATCTGTTAGAAAAGTGGATTGGGCTTCATGTTATTGTTGAATCTGAAAGACAGTACCTCAGGCAGTTCAGTGCTTTCTCAGTCTCTGTTATTTTTGTACTCCAACATAGAAAGGAGCTTAGAACCTGGAACCTTGAGGTTAGGATGTATCAGTGCCAGCAACTGAGCCCCAGCAGGCTCTGAATATATTTTCCTCTCACTCCTGTTACAAGGCAGAACAGATATCTGACATTCACTCACTCATTGTTCTCAGGAGCTATCCAAGAGCGAAAGACCTCAATGCAAAGCAGAAAAGGGGCTATTTTGTTCAATTGTGCACCCAGCACGAGCTCTTACAGCAGCAATGTGTATGCATAAAATATATTCAACATAATAAATCACTCTAAGATGCTTCACAGAAGCTCTGCAAAACAGTTATGACACCAAATCAGAAAATGATGCACCCAGACAGGCTCCCAAAAGCAAAGTCAAAGAAGTGACAGTTAGGGGACTGAAAGGGAACCGGCAGGCAGTGCAGGGATCCCCTGTGGCCATTCCTCTCAACAATAAGTATACCATTTTGGATACTGTTGGTGGAGATGACTTACCAGGAGAAAGCAGTGGGGCACCTGCTGCTCAGAAGGGAAGGGGGAAGAGGAGCAGAGCAGTAGTCATTGGGGACTCGATAGTTAGGGGGACAGATAGGAGGTTCTGTGGGGACAAGAGAGACTCATGGTTGGTGAGTTGCCTCCCAGGTGCCAGGGTCCGTGATGTCTCTGATCGTGTTTTTGGGATCCTTCGGGGGGAGAGCAGTCGCAAGCCGTGGTCCACATTGGCACCAACGACATAGGTCGGAAGAGAGATGAGGACTTGAGGCAGAAATTCAGGGAGCTAGGATGGAAGCTTAGAGCTAGGACAAACAGGGTTGTTTTCTCTAGTTTGCTGCCCGTGCCACGTGCTAGTGAGGTGAGGAATAGGGAGAGAAAGGAGTTGAACACGTGGCTACAGGGATGGTGCAGGAGGTAGGGTTTCGGGTTTTTGGATAATTGGAGCTCTTTCTGGGGTAGGTGGGACCTCTACAAACAGGATGGTCTTCATCTAAACCAGAGGGGTACCAATATCCTGGGTGGGAAATTCGCTAAAGCTATTAAAGTGGATTTAAACTAATACAGCAGGGGGATGGGAGCCAAAATTGTAGGACAGGTACAGAAGAGGATGAGAGTAGGGAGTTCCCAAATCAAGTATCTGACACTGGCAAGTGAGAACCTGGTTTGAAGTGTGTGTACTTCAACGCGAGGAGCATCCAAAATAAAGTGGGTGAACTGGCAGCGTGGGTTGGTACCTGGGACTTCGATGTTGGCCCTTTCCTCATTCCTGAAGAAGGGCTTATGCTCGAAACGTCGATTCTCCTGTTCCTTGGATGCTGCCTGACCTGCTGCGCTTTTCCAGCCACACATTTTCAACTTCGATGTTGTGGCCATTACGGAGACATGGATAGAGCAGGGACAGGAATGGCTGTTGCAGGTTCCAGGATTCAGATGTTTCAGTAAGAACAGAGAAGATGGTAAAAAGGGGGAGGTGTGGCATTGTTGATCAGGGACAATATTACACTTGTAAAAAGAATGTTTGGGGACTCGTTAACTGAGGTAGTATGGGCTGAGGTTAGAAACAGGAAAGGATAAGTCACCATGCTGGGAGTTTTCTATAGGCCTCCAAATAGTCCCAGAGATAGCAAATATGATTCTCGATAGGAGTGAGAGAGGCAGGGTAGTTGTCATGGGGGACTTCAACTATCCAAATATGGACTGGGATCACTACAGTACAAGTACTATAGATGGGTCAGCTTTTGTCCAGTGTGTGCAGGAGGGCTTCCTGACACAGTATGTAGACAGGCCTACAAGGGGCGAAGCCACTTTAGATTTAGTACTGGGTAACGAGCCTGGCCAGGTGTTAGATTTGGAAGTAGGTGAGCACTTTGGAGACAGCGATCATAATTCTGTCAGGTTTACTTTAGCAATGGAAAGGGATAAGTGTACTCCACCGAGCAAGAGTTACAGCTGGGGGAAGGGAAATTACAATGCAATTAGGAAAGCTTCAGGAAGCGTAGAATGAGGAAAGAAACTGCAGGGGATGAGCACATTAAAAATGTGGGGCTTATTCAAGGAAAAGCTCCTGTGTGTCCTAGATAAGTATGTACCTGTCAGGCAGGGAGGAAGATATAGAACGCGTGAGCCGTGGTTTACTAAGAAAGTAGAATCCCTGGTCAAGAAGAAGAAGGCGGCTTATGTTAGGACAAAATGTGAAAACTCAGTTAGGGCGGTTGAGGATTACAAGGAAGTCAGGAAAGACCTAAAAAGAGAGCTCAGAAGAGCCAGGAGGGGACATGAGAAGTTGTTGGCGGAAAGGATCAGGGTTAACCCTAAGGCTTTCCATAGGTATATCAGGAATAAAAGAAGGATGAGAGTTAAATTAGGGCCAATCAAGGATAATAGTGGGAAGTTGTGTGTGGAGTCAGAGGAGATAGGGGAAGC